>NW_026562406.1:6490000-6705120 GCF_027474105.1 Poeciliopsis prolifica | reverse complement strand
ATACTATATATATATTATATATATCATATATATATATATATATATATATATATATATATATATATATATATATATATATATATATATAATATATATATATATATATATATATATGAAATATATATATATATAAAAATATGAAAAAATATATAAAAATATGAAAATATACATATATATTTTTTTTCACATTTTTATATAAAATATAAAAAATCATTATTTTAATTATATATGTAAATTATAAATTATAATATTCCTTTACATGATTTTTGACCTATATACATCCAGAGACATTGGATGTATTCAGACACATTTGACATGTGATGTAGCAAAAATTGCTTAATGGTTAATGTTTGATAAATCACATAACCAGGGCATTATCAGGATGTTGTGCTTTCCAAAAGCAGAAAGAGGGACATAATTGTCATTTCTATCTGTATTCTTATCAGCAGTGGAGCGGAGGACACAGCCTGCCCTTCCTTGTCCCTGTGACTACAGACTCTTTTAGGAATTTGGGGCCACTGTTACCATTGTGCTGTCCTGCAGGAAGTATGGTTCACTGCTCACTCCCAGCATTCAGTGGGTTTCCTGTGTCAGGTTACCACGTCCTGTGTTTATTTTCTTTTCTTTTTGTCTGTATCCACCCTATAAGATTTTTTTTTTCCAGCATCCAGAAAACCACACAAAAGAAGAGGATGGCACTATCTCAGCTGTTGGGACTTTAAACAGAACTTCTTATGTAATGATAATTTCACTTCATCTATGACATAAATGTTGCCGTTATCAAGTATCTTAAAAGTAAGAATCGAGCTAAGCTAACGTTAAAAAAGTGAAGCTTACACACCAATAAGGTGTGTGCAGACGAGCGAAGAGTGTCGTGCTTTAAATACCCAAGAGCCTCAGCTCTGCAATTCCTTCTCAACCGAAAGAACCCCAATCAATTTCAAATTAAGCAGTTCATTCAGTGGACATTGTCTTTGACAGATAAGCTTGTTACACCTTGAGAAAAAGGCTGAATGAAATACTTTAGAACAATCTCTTCAAAGTAATTATTGCTCAGCTTTTTTTTGTCTTTTTTCTCCCTCCCTCCCATCCTCGTCTCTGCTCCTTTAAAACAAACTGCTTTGGAAAACTTCGAAGGGTGTGATTGATAGAGAACATGAATGATGTATAAAGTCTATTTTGCTGGGATCAATAGTGAATTTCATTAAAACACTCCCAGCACACACACACACACACAGAACACCTACTCAGGGCATTGTGATGTTTTTCTGAGACAGAGGCCCTCCTATGTACTTGGATGAACATGGTGTGGTGAGTGCGTGTCTCTTATGATCTTAAATCAGACCCTCAAAGTGGGACTAATGCTGAGTCTCGCACTTTACCGTAACTTCCACTGATAAGGCTTGGCTTTCCACGTTCCTCCACACAGCGTTCACCTGCATGCTAAGCACTGACCTCTCCACTTAAGTAACACAACTCCTCTTCATTTACCTCTGAGAAATTCCCCATGAGGATAGCTCACCTCTACTGTCCTTGCGCCCACTCTTCTTCATGCCCGCAGTGATGACTGTGCCGCTCATGTGTTTGCGTCGCAGCAGAGGTGAGACCTGAAAAGATGAGTCGGATCTACATGAAGTGTTTTAAATGCACACATTCACTGGGTGTTGGAGACGGTGCCGCCAGATGAAAGTACACCAAAGGAAACCCTGGAAAAGTCGCCAGTCCATCCGGGGGCAACACCAGAGACACACAGGACAGTAAAGTTCAGATTAATGGATGTGAGGATTAATTACTTTTTCACAGAAAAAAATACAATGGCAACAAAAGGTTGACAGGTAAATACTGTGACCAATAATTTCCACTGAAAAAAAAAACAAAACATAAAATGTTTAAATGTTTTCTGTATTTTGTGTTTTGAAAACCACAGTTACCATGCTTTTCCTTGCATTATTGTTCATGTGAATGCAATTTGAAATGTTTTTTTGTTAGCTTGTGCAGATAAGTGCTAAATACAGGGGAGCCAAAACAAGTACGGTTAAAGGAGAACAAAAGCATGGACTGTGGTAGTGATTCCCAAATAAATATTTATGCATAGGGTTAGCGCTGTACAAGGTTCTGACAGACAGAAACATCAAATCCTGTCAAAGGAGAACAAGCGAATCAAGAGTTTTGACAGGCTTAGCTGGGGTTTTTTCTTAATGTATCATTGATTTGGGGGTAAATTATAAAGGTTCAGAACAGATCAGTCAGTTCAGCAAAATACAAACAATACCTATATTACTCTTTCCAGAGAAAAACATAAATTTCAGTGAGGCACAAGCTTTGCAGATCTTAAGAGAAAAAAAAATCTCAATTCATTTCTCTAATCTCCGAAAATGTTTGACACACATGTGCTCAAGGGTAAATACCGCCAACTGGACGGATGCACTCAACAAGAAATTCTAAACAAATTCAGAAACAATAACAAACATACCATACAAAGTCCCATATGGGTCCACTAGGCAGTGCAAGCCATGGATCTGTGAACAGACATCATCTGAGCATGCATCACACTTGGCATTTTACAACAGAGGTCAATCATTGTGACCCCTTCACTCTTGTATTTTATGGTTGGACTTGGGCAGTGGAGTGTGAGGCGGCTGGTGGACGGAGGTTAAGAACGTTACAGCTCAGAACCTCTTCTGTACGACTCCCAAGGGATGAGGAGTCTGGGCTTGTAATGAAGCGATTTAACTTGATTTTTTTTTTTAACTTCTTACAGAATCTGTGTTTAAAGAGACAGGCAGAGTCCAACTTATTGATATATTTAAACCTAAAAGGACTCATTTCAAATTCAAACAGATTTCTTGTAGCTTGTATAACTTTGATGAGCCAAATTTCCAACAACTTTTGAAAACAACAAATTGTCATAAGTTAGATTTAGTTTTTCACTCTTATTCATAACCTACATTTTTGTTCAATTGGACAGTACATTTTTATTCTATGATTGTCTCGGAGTAAAAATGTCACTTCAGGGTTTTCATAATTGCTTTTGGAGCGTGTTATTTAATGATTTTGTTCTGCTTAAAAGATGGATATTGCTCGCATATTTTAACATAAATTATTATTTCAGCATACATTGGTATTATGTTATGCTTTTATTTTGAGCTCACAGCTTGTTACCCGAAGCACAGGCGAGTTAGAAAAAAAAAAAGCACTGCAACAGTCAGAAACTGGGCAAATGTCAGAGTTTGAAAGCTACCACCGCAGCAGCAGCACACCACACTACAGTCTTCATGAAAAGCTCATTTGTTTGTCCCTGAGAGCAGGAGCATTCCCGCCCCTCAAGCATTTGTGTGTCTGTCGTTGCACGCAAGCAATAAAGCCCGCAAGCAGAAGGCTAAGGAGAGGTAACGTTCCAAACCAAAACTTGAAAATTGTCTGCTGGATTCATACTCTTCCTCCCGCCCCTCCCTGCACACTCACACAGTATTTTTTTGGGGGGAGTAACATTCCACACAGAAAATATGCAACCCTGAAAAGCCTCCGGGCCCCCCTAAGAAACGAAGATGACCGTTACTGTGGCAACCCCGAAACAACAGGAGCACACAACATCTCGGTGATGGACAGCGCACTCTGGGAAGACAGTGCACAGGTGTTATTTTCTTTCAAAACAAAAAAAGGATGGTAAAAAAGTTAAAAAATACTAATGTTTTTTTCTACACCAAAAACAACAAGAACTCTTTTTTGTTGAGGTAACTCTGTGACCTTCACAAAACTGATGTTTTGCCTTTCTCAGGAGAAGAAATCATGCTTTTTATTTTAACCGCCTTTAGAAATTCAGACTCAGTTATACCCGAGCAATGGTCTGAAAATAATCTGTTCTACAGTAAGCATGTGGTGGAGTGTAAGTACCCAAGAAAATTGTAAATATTAGTAAAAAAAAAATATTGCTTTTGTTTGCTATAAAATTCAGCTTCCCTGCGATTACAGTACAAATAAGCAATTGTTACTTTGATGATCATCCAAAGGAATTAAAGGCAGAAGAAAAAAAAATGTGATACAGTATGTCAACAGTTTGTGTTTTTAAATATATAAATGTATTAAATATCAAAGTGTTAAGAAAAAGAAAAACATGTGAAAGATAACGGTATCCAGAGGGGGAGTGGGAATCGCGCCTGAGTACGTGTCAGTGGCATAGAGTGCTGGTCCAGTTCTCACAAAACACTTGATCAGCCTAATTAAAAGAATCTTGGCATGATACGTTGTGCACAGTGGGGAGTCAGGCCACGCGCCAAGTCTCTGCTCACCTCCTCTCTCTCCCACACAAACTCAGACACCGCCATCCACCACAACAACACGAAGAGTGAAACAGAAAGAAAAAAGCAAATTCTGGGCACGATCTCAAGAGGTTTGGTGTTGCGATCCAGAAAAATAAATAAATAAATGAGTCAGGGAACTGTTTTTGAGGCACAGCAGAGACAGACAGTCAGAGATGTGTCTGTCTGTCGCTGACCACTGGCTCTCCAGTTTGCTCTTTTAGTCTCAAAAGAGAGAACGAAGTCCCTGCAAAGCAGCATCTCGAATGTAAGAGTGCGTCATTTCTGGCAAGTCAGGGAAAGAAAACCAGTCTCTTGGAGCACTACTGTATATATATATATCAAACTTATGCATGTGAACAGTCTGCCAGCCCTTAATGTGTTGCACATTTCGCTAGCATGCAAACATCTTTGAACGACACAAACTCATACAAACAACACTTAAAGTTTTTTTTTTCCATCAGCCCGCCACCCCCCTCTTTAATTTTCTCCAAAATAGACACAACGGTGTTGCTACAACACTAGGATCCCACTAGCAAAACAACTTTGTTCAATGGAATAATTTTGTCTTTCCCAGAAAAAAAATCTAATATTTTCAGTGGAAATCTGGAAATTGTTAAAGTGAATTTGGTTTCTCTGTAAATCCAAGAGTGATGTCTTTATGTCACTGTCGTACGAAAGAACACTGTCTTTCATGAAAAGTAATAATAGTTTCTTAGGAATGTTGGAGGGTTTTTGATCAGAGATGGTCAGTGCGAGGTCAAGTCACAGCATCTCACCAAATTTTCATCTCAACAAACCTTCATTTTGGTTTTTCATGATGTTTTTCAGAGATAAACTTTTCAGAGATAAACTTTTGAATTGTTGTGCAGCTGCATAACCCTTGTGTGATTTCATAGTGGCTGATGTCTGGATATTCCCCTTCAGGATTGTTAGAGAAGAATTCATAACGCCGTCCATTACAGCGCAACCCAGATCTTGCAGCAGCAAAAGCCGCCCTATGCTACCACACTGACATCATCATGACTGGTAACTTTTACACCAGCTATAACAAAAGACACACATTTCCTTTAAAGGTCCATTTTTATGCCAGAATTTTTTTCCAAATGAGTTAAATGTCATCATGAGGTTTTTTGAGACAGAATTTTGTGTTCTTTTCAGTCAGATGTGACTTTTGAAAGTCTCCAAAAACAACTTTTTGCCTGGTCTCGTTTTTGTTGTTAAACCCGATACATCTAAAGCCTGCAGTGCTTTAGATTTTCTTCTGGGTTCATAGTGACCTTCAGAATGAGTTGTCATCAATCCTTTGGAGGAAGTTTTGTGCAGATCAGCCACGCTAGTGGAGCTTTATCCCTCCTTTATGTTTCCTCTCAACTGCATCTAGAAGGACTGGAGTCTCAAATCACTAAAAATTGCTAAGTAACCCTTTGGAAAATGAGACATAAGTAGCTCTTTATCTCATCTAGACATGCCATTTTACTTTTTGACATACATTTTGGCTACTTTTTGCTGTCAGGCTGGTTCTACTTAAATTTATTTAATCTACAGGTCTGGTAGTATTCAGGCTTGGGTGTGGCTGTAGTGAAATTTAACTTTCTAAACAGAACAGATTAATCACAGTTAATTAATTTATCAGGTGAGGTGATTACTTTATTGCACAGGTCCAGAATCGTTTGCATAGTTTTCGCCTGAAATAGTAACTTGAAAACTTTAATACATGTTATATTTACTATTGTAATGTAATAGATATCCCCTTATAAAAGGTCATTTTTACTGGGGGATTCAAACTGGTAACGGGTGAATTGACCTGAAGATGTCTTCATTCTGCCGCTGTTGCTTTGGTCACTGGATCCTTTGTGTTGTTTGTCTGCATGACAGCTTGACAACATCATCAGAAGAGCTGTTACAATAGAAAGTCAACACTGGACCCACCAGTGTATGGACTACATCGCCTTGTTAGTTTGCATAATAAGACAAAGAGTGAGGACAGCTGACTGCTCATTAATGCAGATGTAAAAGTTGGAGTTGCTACATTAATTTCCATGAGAACATCCATAGAATCCAATCTCATAAGAAAAAGAAAATCATCCAAAAGTGGCAAACACGTGTCCACACCGGCACGTATCTGGTGCTATAATCTATTTTATCCATGTGTAAACTCTGTATCTGCACCTCTGAGATAAAATGGAGCCCTGTTGATATTTTGACACTTCTCCGTTTGATCTCCTTAACATGCTACCACATTCCCTCTGGGAGGTTTTTTTTTCCTGTTAATGCTAACAGACTGTTAACATTAACATTTTCAGTTCACCTTGTAGCTTAAAATCTTCAGAAATAACTAATGCTTTGCCAAACACATTTTACTCATACTGTTGTTGAGACAAAGATGGTTATTTTTGGTCTCATTTCTGAATGTTAGCAATGCTTTTGCAAAGCACTATAATCATGATTTTTACCACCAAAAAGGAGAGGTGGTAAAAGTTGAAAGAGCAACTAGAAAAGTTGCTCATGCATGCTGAGCAACAACGACTTAAGTCACATTTCAATGATAAGTAGTAGAATAAAAACCTTTTTAAGAAAATAGGATGGAAAAAGAAGTGGCAGGTCATCTGTGAACAATTGTTAACATATGTGTCCAGATGTCCTCTCTGCAGCTTATTTGGAGAATGAAGGAAGCTCAGTACCAAAGATTTATGGCTCCCAAGACAGAGGTGGATGTGTGTTATTGATAAGTTGCTGAGGGAAGGTGAGGGCCGCTCACCGCAGTAATTAGAGGATGAACTTGTAGCGCATCGATTGGACGAAGCCCCGGACACCAATATTAGTCACTTTACCTCAGCCTGGACAGAAAACCTCACCTCACTGCTAAAAATACAACCCAAAAATGCACAGGACTATATATTGACTATATATATTGTTGCCAGTACTCACTGACAACAAAGACGTTTCTACGGCAATATGACGAGCAACTACGGCCACTTTGCTTCTGTGGTTGGTTTGCGAGTTCTGTTTGGGTCTCTGCATGCACAGCATGTTGGCGTGTACATGAGAGCGAAGGGGAGGAGTGGTGCTTCTGTTAAAGCCTCGTATTATCCCAGCATTCACCAGTGTTTCCAGTAACCACAGGCTTGGAGGTCAGCCCAATTCTTCTAGACACAGCTTAGCAATGGGACCCACCATTGTTTGATTTGGCTGCATATTGCAATGTTTTCAGTTCTGCCTGTGAGAGGAGGGGGTCAGTGAAAGCAGTGAAGAAGTTGAGGCTAAAAAAGAGGAGGAGAACAGGAAGATTACACTCAGCCTTCTCCCAATTCCCCACTTTTCCTAGAACTAAAAAAGAAAAAAAAAGCAGAAAAGGAGACAGAGTTCAACCACTACTTTTTTCTTTCACCCCTGTCATTAACTGCAAACCAATGCTCAGCCTGTTTCAATTGGCTCTTGCATCAGAGAGTTTTTCCTTCATTGAGGTGCTCATACGTATCTTCAATCAAAGAAAATTTCATTCCTGTGACAGAGACATTTATGGCATTGCACTATTTTCTAAAATCACATTTTTGATGTTTTTTTTTTCTTATCTTGGAATGTATTTAGCATTTTTTAAATCCTAGATGCAACATATCAACTTTTTAAAATGGGTGAGTGTTTTGTTTTTAACTCATATTTGCGCGCTATTCCAAAAATTATTCCAACATCCCACCCAAGCAGGAAAATGTTGGACAAATGTTGGAAAAGTTTTTGGTTTGATTTTACTGAAAGTATTCTGGTTGTGGTGAAACATGGTGGAGCCCCTGCAGTTTGTGTACTGGGCAAACAGGTGGGCACGTGGTAAAGTCAACCAGGGTCTGCTCTTCTTCCTGCACCATCAACAGGTTCTTTTTTTGTGAACCTGGCATCTGCCTTCAACTCTTTTAACCCAAACATCCTCCACGACCTCCCAGCTTCAGGTGTCAGTGAATCACTGGTTTCCTGACTGTGTAGCAGCAAGACTGAGTAGCAGCAACTCTGATGACAGGCTACACATTTCATCTGCTGAGGTCCTCAGCCTCATCAGCACAAAAGCAAAATCATTGTGCACAGATGGTAATCAGGGTTGCTTAATTTCTCAATTCCTCTGCTCTCTTCACACAGCTCAGTGGACATGTCTGTACAAACCAAGGAGTTTTCAGATTGGGGTTTCTGTTTTTTTTCATAGCTCTGGTTCATAAAATCTTTGATTATTATTGTTATATATATTTTTTTAGAATCTTTGATATAAGGACTGCAAAATGTAACTATTATAAGTTGCTCAGAATCCCATTTTGACATTATCAGAGAGAATTGCATCCATAAACTTAAACATCATAATGCATAATATGCAGACAGTGAAGAATATGTTATTAGTAATGAACTACGATATGATTGCGGTTAATGTTTCTGCTGTGACCCTGTTTTACTTGTGGTGGAGAGAATAAACTCATTTATGTTGCAAATAAACAAACATTTGGGAAAAAAGTTGTCAGCTGTAGCATTACACAGCCTACCATCACTGCAAAAGACGCTGTCTGCTGGAAATCCCCCTCATCTGGCCTGAGCAGGAGATGCAGCAGGCTGCAAACTTCCCTGCTCAGACGCAAAGACCTGCTTGTAGCACAGAGAATCAGTCGTTCGTTTCAAATGATCTGTGATCTCTGGGAATCAGTCTCTCCGTAACATCTGGTTGACTCTTCTTTTTACTCCGTAGTGCAACCCTCCCGTCACAGACGTCTCGTTGACCTACAGTTTTTCCGTCAGATTAATCTCCCAAGTTTCCGTGTCCTCTTAACCATGTTGCACATTTTCCAAATGAACGCCTGCTCTGAGATTTGGAGCCCACACAGAGGAAAACGGTTATTGTTCAATTTCATCTATGTGTTTTCCAAGCTCTCCCCGATCTCAAGTCAGTATTGCTTTAGCGTCTTCTTGTTCTTGTTTAGCTTTCTGCCTCTGGGGCCTGAAGGTTAACTGCTCAAAGGCCTGGTTTTGACTATTTTTTTTTTACAGTTTGGTTTGCGCTGCTTTTCTCTTTTCTTCGAGCTCCAACAGCAGAAGCACAATTTGCTAAAGTTTTAAATACAGCGTCATATTCCTATTTAGATAGATTTTGCTTAAATAATACATCGATGTTCTTTCAGTAGGTCTTTATTTAACTTGTAAATACATTTATTGGCAATAAGTTGCAGCATTATCATAGAAGAGTGACTGAGAACTCCTCAGTACATCAAGTCAAGTTTATTTGTACAGCACATTTTAAAAACAAGAGTTCAAAGTGCTTTTACTTGATTAAAGCATAACACAATAAATAAATAAAAAAAACATCAAATCACAGAGGCAGAATAAAGAGAAGTAATAAAAAGTTGCCATCCATATTAGATTTAATCTATGTTCCAGTTATTATGAATCAAAAGCAACTCTAAACAAATGGGTTTTAAGTCTCGACATAAAGGAACTTCAAGTTTCAGCAGTTTTTCAGTTTTCTGAAAGTTTATTCCTGGTTAGTAGAGCATAACAATTGACTGCCGCTACTTCATGTTTGGTTTCGGTTCTGGAGATGCAAAGCAGACATGCATCTACAGACTTGAGTAATCTTGAATGTTGATACAATGTGAAAAGATCTTTAATGCATGTTGATGCTAAGCCATTCAGTCATTTATAAACCGAGGTAGAGTAAGGACTTTAGAGCTGACATGAGACTCTATGGTCCTAGTTTTGCTGAGAACATAAGCAGCAGCTTTCTGGAGACACTGTTGCAGTAATCAATTGAATCAAAAAGGAATGAATGAATGAGTTTTTCAAGATCTTATTTAACACTCAAAATGTTCCTCAGGTGAGAGAAGGCCACCTTTGTTACTGCCTTTATGTGTTTCTGGATGTCCTGGTCCACATCTAGATTTTGGTCCTGGTTTGTGCTGAGCCTTCCTAAATCCTTAGTTATTTAAGTTTTGTTTCTATTCAGCAGTTATAAAGTTATTAACTTCAAATCCAACTTCATTCTGCATTCTTGACCAATGTCAGATTTCTTTTGTGGCAGTCTGAACAACATGGGGGATATATATTTTTTTAAATTAGTGCGAGGTTGATTCCATACACTCTTAAATAAAATCAATATCTTGAGTTTAAAACGCCTTCAGTCTGAGCATTTATATCAAATTCAATCTGACTTTGAATGGAATGCAGCATCTTCTGCATACACAGCTGCTTCAGGTATAGAGACGGTTCACACTTCATGGTAGCTTGATGGTAGTTGCATTTAAACTATAATGTAAACAATGAAGCAAAAAAATTAATTAAATAGATTCTGACCCCCCAAAAAAATGAAGGTCTGCCGTTTCAATGTAGCTTTCGGGTTGGCTCTTGCCAAGTGTTTCTATAATTTTTAAGAGTATTTTATGCCAATGCTCTCAAAATGCACATGCTTCACAATAAATAGTGCAGAAGTGCAGCATTGCACTGAGGAACAGCTGTGAAGTAAATAACTCTCATGACAGGACAGACTAGTGGGGTATCGGAATCCTGGACCAAATTATTTCAGAAAATATTTTCTCTGAATTATTAGATTTTTGTTCCGTTTTGAAAATGAAAATTACTGACATGACTAAAAGAACAGATTGTATGTTTTTATTTCAGATTTTGCTCAGAGAATGGGTTGAGACAGACACAAACACTTTTCAGCAGCTCGAGACTACCCAATTGAGAAGTTCATAGAAAGGACCCAAACACACCTAAACCCTTTGTCCCCCCCAGAGTAAACATTTTAACAGTGCAGAGCGCCCATGTGCAGCCATGAGCAGCTCTGGAAATCTGAATCGCTCCATCTCATTAATAGTTGATGCCCTCCATCCAGAATTGGAGATGCCTGAATAATCCTCTCCTGGGTTTTTTATCATTCAAATGTATTCCACCCAGTAATACACCTGTTCAGTCTCCTGGATTCACTTTGTCTCCACTTTGCCATCCACCTTCCTCTTGGAGCTCGATGGAGACGGGGCAAACTTTTTAAGGCCAACTTGAATGCTAAAAAAAAACGTTGCAACTCCTCCTCCACATCCTAAAAGCTGCTCAGAAAACTTTAAAGAAAAATAGATCCTGTATGAGAGGAAAAGCCTATCTCATAAACCGCTGTAAGCAGGGTGTGCACCCCTCTTCCTTTTACCAAATATACCAACCCCCGCTCTCTGCAGCTCCCCGCTGTGTCCGCCTTGCCATCCTCTTCTGCCCAGGTGAGCGCTGTTCAAGCTGCAGCAACAGTGGAATTACACAAGCAAGACGAAGAAAGCGGACAATTATCTTCAATATCTGTCAGACACATGACAGCAAAAGACCCCCCCTCCTCCTCCCTTTGCTTTCTCAGCCATCATCACACCACACTCTCTCACGCACACACGCACACACACCAGCCAAAGAAAGTACAAAGAATAGGGGAGTGTTGCTCCTTTGATTGTTCAGAGGCAAAGAAATTGTCTTTTTCTCCGACTCCCCACTCCCCTTTCTCAGTGCCTTTTTCTGCTCATTACCATCCACATTTGCATGCACGCCACCAAAGAGCAAGGAAATGTGAGGATGGAAATAAAATAAAAGGATTAGAACAATGGTAATCACGACTGCTATGTGCACATTTAAGGGGTGCGTGTGCGTGTTTGCTCGTGCACGTGTATATACAAGTGACAAAAAGTGAGGAACAGAAGGATTCACTCTGAATACATCTCAGACTGTATTATAAAGAGAAGCCAAGAGAAAAAGATTAGTAAGAAAAGATCCACATTAGGTCGCACCTTCTGCTTTTTTTTTTGTCTAAACTGCTGTAATGCAGACTATTTTTAGCTATTGAAGAAATTAATTCTGTGTTAGCTCCTTAGTTTAAGTCTGAAAACAAAAACTAAATGAAAACAAAACCATGTTTAAACTAAAGTCCAAAACTGGTACAAGTGTTTCTGATGTGGGTGACCTTAAGTGGTACTGAAACTGAAGGCAAACTTAAAACAAATCCTACGATAACATTGTTGCTGCTAATTGTTAAGAACGGTAGTCTGTTTTTCTCTTATTTATTCTATTTTTTTTTTATCTTACTTACTAAACTAAAGAAACTAAAAATAGACAGTACACATAAATATAACTGCATGTAAATGTGCCAGGTTTGACTAAAAGCCATGTTTTATTTTTTGGCATGTTGAATTACTTGAACTCAAAAAATTACTTTAACACTTATACAACACCTTTGCTGCATTTCACTCATTTTAAGTGCAATACACCTAGAAGTTGTAAAGTGCCAAGATTAATTATTTAGAGATTACAGTTGAAACTAGAAGTTTATGTACACCAAGAAAAAAATAAATCTTTTTAAATGTCCATTTTTGAGAAAATGACTAAATAAATCTGACATACTTTATCATGCAGCAAATAGAACAAATCTAAAATAAGAGCATTTTGGTCTGATTTGATAAAAAAAAAAAATGGTGAATTTATTTAATGTATGCAAACTTTTGATTTCAACTAAAGGTGTGATGTCATATCCAGTGTTGCCTTTCTTCAAGCTTTTATTCTTAGTATCTATGATGAGTTTTAGGATTTTTGAGGCTTAAAACAAACAAAAACAGTTCAAGTCCTACAGTTTAAAAATGTCTGCCAGTTTAGTGGTGCCTGTAATCCTTAGTATTTGCTGAGAAGTATGGATACAAGAGAATAAATGTTTAAATAAGGAGTTTTCCATCTCAAGAGGTGGGATAAGTTCCAGTCATTCTAAACTTTCAGAGTATCCTCTGGGTCTTTACCTTCCAGAGCTGCCCTGTGGGATGTGAGGGTAGATCTGACATGAGCTCAAGCATGCAGACAAAACCTAATAGAGTTGGGCCATATCAGCGGAGCTGGAGGGATGGCTGGGATTGGCCATATTGCGGTCCAAGACCTTCAGGAAAGACTCTTTTAGAGCAGGGAGGTCGATGAAAGACCCCCATGAGCCACGGAATAGATTATGTCTCCTTCACTCTCAGTGTACTGATAACCACATCAGCTTCAAGGACCCCTCAGGGCCAGTTCAGGTGAGGCTACCCCTCTCACTCACTTACAGTCATGAGCCCTCGATGCATTAACTGTGTTTCAGATGCACGTGAATGTAGAGTGGTCCAACCCGACAGGAGCAGATGGTGATAAAGGAAGGAATGTGTTAGTGGAGGAAGTGGAAGCAGGAGACCAATCAAGAGAAGTACAACAAAGCTCGGGAATACTAACCTTTGAAGGACCAACCGTTTGAAGGAGGAGGGTGAGTGGGGATCTGTGATAATGGCGCACACTTGATCACGCCATTACCTCGAATTAGGGATAATTAGCCTCGGTAAACTGGGCACAAAACACGCCTATGATGTTGGAGCCCAGAAGGCATGCTGCGGTACCTTTTACAGCCTGGTGGTTGATTTTGGGCACACACCACTGCTGTTCACTGCGCAGCAAGGAAGCGATAAAGAGAGTGAGCCTGACTGGCTGGTAGCAAACTGGGAGTAATTATCAAAGAGCGCTTATAATCAAACATCTGAATCGCAAACATGGACTATAAAGCCCCTTTGGCATACATCCAGGAGTCGTTTTATCCAATTAGGTAAATGGCTGTAACACAGGGAACTGGGGGAGGGGGCAAGTAGAGGGGGACTGAGGCAATAAATGAATGGGGATCTGCAATCATACGTTACAAATATTTGTAAATATTTTTCTTGTGCCAAACATTAGCCCACTGTTTCCAGTTGAAATTGGCCATAAAACATGCAACTGAAAAAAAAAAGATAATTTAGGTCCCTTCAAATCAGATTGCTATTCTTTGTTTTCTTTGTTCCAATTAGCTTTCACAAATGAGGGAAGATGGGATGTTGATAGACAGATCGGTGCAGCACCACACTAATCCGTCGTAGTGAAGAAAGAGCTGAGCCAAAAGGTGAATATTTATTTACTTTAATATACTTTCAGACCTTCATCTATGGTCGCAAGGTAGTGGCAAAAACAGAAAGGGAATCAGGGTTACAAGCGGGAAGAATATGTTTCCTTCACAGAGTGTTTTGTTGTCACTTAGACACGGGGTGAGAAGTTTGGTCATCCAGGAGGGGGAGAGCGAATCCACTCAGGTGGTTCTGGAATCAGGTTAGGATTCTAATGTTTACCTTCTTTTGCGAGGTCTTCTGGGCTCATCCCATCCTGAAAAGAACCAGAGAAAGACACAGGACACACAGCAAAGTCTTTGTGTCTTGGCTGGCCAAGATCGGGACAATTGAAAAAAGTTACATTTTTAGGTTTCTACAAGCGTTGTGCGGGACCCCTTGCAAACATGTGGTAGCCATATTTGGAAGGGGTCAAACATGGCTACCACATGAATAGGGTGCCAGATTTCAAACTGTGCATGAACTGTGTGTTTATGCTAATCACCATTAACCATAATATATAGGTAAAGTAAACCAGTGACTTCAATTCTCCTTTTACTATGTCCTGGTGGTTCAAATGCATACCAACCATCGTCACTCTCATTAAAAACCAGTATTTAAACATCAACAGTGGCAGTGCTCAATTTAAGGAGTTCTTGCTTCGCTTACCTCTCTATGAGAGTTAATTAGTAGCAGGATTGCTAAATAGTGATGAAATCCAGATACAACCCCTATGCACCATGTCTCCCTACCTCTACCACACTAGCGAGGAATGTACCAGGCAGGGTAAAGTCTGGAAACCTGATAAACTCGGGGTCTTCAGAGCCCTTCCTAAAACCTGACAGTCACATTCCACATCATCTCGTTACTTTATGTGCTGCTGAACAATCTGGGGTTCCCTTGTTGTGAGTGACAAGTATTTTCACTATAGGTTGTTGCTATACACTTGTTAACCCTGCTCCTCTTCCTTTCTGCCATTCAAGGAGCTGCTTACGCTACACCAATACTATGTTAAGAGTTATGCAAATAGCAATTTCAGACACCACAAGCAAGAGCAGGATATTTATGGAGAAGCTTCAGAGTCGTGCAGAAAAACATGTGCGGTTAACTGGCAGCTTGAACCTTTTCCAAATGGGCAGAGTAGGTGCATATTTTAGTATAATACGTTCTCTATTTAAAGGGAATTGGATTGGTGGATGAAAAAGGTGAGCAGTTTTCATTAAGGCTCATGCAGGCTGTTGTACCCATGCATTTCTTAAGCTTGTATAAAGGCGTTTGTATATCTTGTCTTTGCATATGGAAGTAGCAGAATGCCCGAATGTCTACAGGCCTTGACTCTGTGCACCTTGAATAAAAAGGCAGAGACTAATTCCTGAGTTGCCCGTCCCTTTGCAGCACATCCTCCAGCTCCACTACTGTTTCAATAATAGTCAAAGTGCCTTGCGAAAGGTTCCATGCTCCTGGCATTTTTTTTTTTTTTTTTTTTTCACATTTTATCACATCACATCCACAAACATCAGAGTATTTTATTTGACAGATAAACTAGTGTGTATCTGTGTAAGGGGAAGGAAGATCAGCATTTCTCGCAAATAAAATGCTAAAAGTGTGGTGTGCATCTGTATTCAGTAAGCCAGTGCTTTGCAGAACCATCATTCACTGCATTGCAGTGTTGTTGGTATATCTACCGCTTTGTCCATGAGAGAAAAATGCTTCTTCCTTATAAAGTAGTTCAACCTCAGAATGGTTGGATCTACTCGATGAAAAGTCCTTGCAAATGTTTAGGTCTCATTCCACAATGTCAGTTATATTGTGGTCTGGACTTTGACTGGGTCGATCTCAGACATAGACGTGTCTAACCATATAGAATGAGAACATAAAGTTTTTTGGGGTTTTTTTCTGTTACATGTCAAACGAAAAGGTGATTTGTTTTTGTCGAATTCTGAACACTTTATAAATTCTCTAATATTCAACGTACAATACGGCACCCTGGCTCTTTCCTGTTTGCTTGGGAGTCCTCCCGATCCAGACCCACTGAAGTATGAGACGTCGGTTTTGCAGGCGTGTATCGGGCATGTCTTACATGCGCAGACAAATACAACGCTGCTCAACAGAAAAGTGGCCTCTATGTCTTCAGGGCTCGAACAGGCAAACACAAGAGAAATAGGGATGGAATTTCCTGTAAACACCGTAGTGTCACCGTGCAGGTGTCCTTCTGAAGCAGAAAACATGTGCATGTGTTTTTGTGTGGATGCTTGTGTTTTCACTGTAATCTTCTCTAAGGCAAATGGTTTTCTGTTTATGCTGCACTGCAGGATTTTGTTATACACAAAGCAATATTTGATCTGTTCAGGTCTTACATGTTGAGGTTTGTGGTTAACCAGTCCCAAATATTCCTACTCCCATCCCATTTCATGTTTACTTCTGCTGAATTAGAGATCCAGGTTCAGCTGATGTGATTTACTTCATGACCTCTAAATGTGAAATCATTTAGCTCACTTTCAGAGCGTCATAGACCAGACAGCAATGCTAATGTCTGCCACATTTACTGCAGTCTACTTTGGCATGACAGTAGGAACAAATCACCAAGCTGTGAAAAATGCATCCATCTGTATAGTCTGATTTTTGACCTGATATTTTCATGCTGTGATATGGAGGCAAATCTTTCTGAGTCATCATTTTCAGACAAGTTCTGAGGCAAATAAAAAGCATACAAATAAATGTACAACTAGCAAATCAAAACCTGTTTAAATTTTTAAAGTTTTTTCATGTTGTAAATGCAAATCCCAATGTGTTTTGTAGTCTTCTAATGAAACAGACCAAGACAAAATAGAAGAAATGTATACAGTGGATTCTATTTGCCAGATAGAGGACATCAGAGTAGAACTGCTTTTATTATGTTTTTGAAAAAAACTTTATTGATTTCAATAATCTGAATTTTTGTATTCTTTAACTTTGACTTCATAATTATTCACTACTTTGTGCCTGTCATATAGTCTCAGAATTAAATCCATTAAAGTTTCTAGTGGCAAATTCTGATCAAATTTGATTAGAATTTAAGTCTATAATACTTTTTAAGATACTTTTTAGGTAACATTACTGTCATTTTTTATCAATATTCTGAAGATGTAATTCTCTTAAAAATGTGAATAAATTGTTAAAATTAATTACAGAATTAACAATAATAATTCTTGGAAAATTAATCAAATAAATTTTCGAACAAATATTCTTGTATTCATGGGACTTGCTAGTTGAAACAATAAATAAAGTAATAGTATCATTTTTAATCCTAACTATTTGTCACATCCACATAAATGTGTTATGCAGGTACTGTATAATTTATAAAAAATACTAAAAAATTTTACATGGAAGTTTTACGTTTATGTGTAAGGGAGTAAATGTGAGCACAAGACACTCGGGGACTGCAGCCTTCTTAACGAGGTCACTGATCCGCAACCAAGCCACGCCGGCAACATATGCGGCTGCAGGCGACTTCCCTGAGAACTGCTCAGGTGGGAGGAATAAGCAGTGCTTGACCTGTGGGGGAGGGTGAAGTTAAGTGAAACAAATATTAGAGCAATTGCAGATTAGATATGCCCTACAGGTTCTCAATGGAGAAGAAATCACACAAGATCTTAACATGTACAGACTACAGCAGCACGACATGGACTACAATCTGCAAAAAAGGTCAATTTAATTTGCATGTCAAATTGTACCTGCTTGCTTCCATGCATTCATGGGTCTAACAAATTTACTCTCCTGCAACAATGCACAGCCATGAATGAAACAAACTGCATGTGCATAAGAAACACCATGTCTGACTGACGTCTTACAAGCCAAGAGACTTTAGTGCCAACACAGAGAAGTATTTCGGGGTTTTTTGCAGCATACATGAACGGTCAGTTCAAACTACAAAGAGAATAGCTGGTGATAATTTAAAGCTATTAAAATGCCATTAGACTGAAAGGACACCTTTGTACTGCATGTATGTGTAACAATTAATGTTTGAGCATTACATGAAAGTTAAAATACAACAAAAACATTATTTTCATTGCATAGTATGTAAACAACTATTTTGAGAAAATGGACACAAAGTGACACTCCAGCTTTAGTCTTAAAATTTTCTTGATATTTATTATTATCCTGTTTTCTGCCATAGTTATGTAAATTAGTATCTGCTGCTTCAACCAGTAAGAAAATAAGATATTTGAGGAGTTTTTTTTTCTTTATGAAGACATTCTCAAAGTAGTCACATTTAGTTCTGCTCTAAGTAGCACAATGTGTTTGGATACATGGTTAGTAACATTATTCTGGTGTCAGGTGGATTGAATGTGTTTTCTAGGAAAAAAAACTAACCAAGGCTGTTAAACTGTTGGGTTGCAGCAAGGCAAGCTGGATCATGACTGAGCTATTGAGAGGAGCATACAGTTCTGGCTCCAGTCTATATTGCCTAATTTGTTTGTGTGCATATGAGTGTAAAACAGTGTTGCCTCTCTTTGTCTGTTTCAAGTTACAAAGGCAAGGACCTGTCCTTTGAGAACAATAACGGCTGAAATGGATAAATAGTTGGCATTTTAGATTGTCCATGTAACAATCTAACCTTTTGCAAAGTCAAAAGTCACTTGGGTTTTCCTGATACAACATTCATGAAATTCTTTTAAACTTACATGATCAGCATAACAACTGGGCTTGACTACTTTTACCAAGAGTGATAAAAACCAGCCCCTTGTCTTACTGTGTGGGTCATACAGAGGGTCTGGGCTCTGGACTATTGAGAAATAATTGCTGCCTCAACTCAATGAAGCTTACCGGATATTGCTTGTGCTATAAACAACCATCTTCCACTGTGAAGAGAGAAGAGCTGAGCAGAACAAGGCTGCTGTTAATATTAATTCAGTATTTGAAAGCGTGACCAATATGGACTGAATGGTTTCGTTCACTTCCTCATCTGCCATTACTAAAACTACAGTCAGATTACAATTCCAAAACAATGCAGAAAATCAAAGTTATCGTTCAGAGCTTCTACCAGAGACAATCCAAGTGAATGGGAGAAATCCCAGAACATACTGTGAGCAAAACATTTTTTTTGCAGTATTAGAAATGAAGCTATTGCCAGACTAACTTTTATCTTTGCCACCTTCAATTTAAGTTGTAAATATGGCAACATTTTGTGCTTTGTTATATGGATTTTTAAAATTAAAAAAAATGAATGGTTTGGTTTGAAATTATGAAGAATTTCCACTTATTTAATTAAAGTGGGTCAATGTTATAAAATACAGGATTTAACAATTTTATGTCAGCAACAACTACCAGGTTATAATGCTTGAGCGTTGGTGGTTTCAAATGTTACTGGGATTTCTGTGTTGAGTTTGTCTAATTTTGAATCTGACAGTTTAATAAAAATTAACATTTAATTCAAACTTGTGGATCCAATTCTTGGAAATTGTTGAAGTTGTTAGTTTGATCAGCACTGCACCCCGAAAGGAACCGCGCCAATTCATTCATTAAAATCCCCAGATTAGTGCCAATAAAACCTCTGACTTGGTCCCCCTATGCTTTTATTTTTTTTAATTAGGTGAGCAGTCAGGGTATCAAGGCTAATACCAGGGGAGCTATCGGCCTGCAATGCTCTACGAGCGTAACTCCTACATGTTCAAACTGAGAAGGCAGGACAACTGAAAGGCTTGAGGTTTTTTTCTAACCACTCATCAACCGTGAATTGGAACCAATCAGAGACAACATATTTTACAAACAAGATTTTTTTTCTTGCTCCTTTGTTCTATTTTCTTTTATTTACTGTACCACCAACCCTGGACTCCAATTAAATCCTCTCAATGAAGTGAATTTAAAGAACTTAAATGAATTTGTTGCCTTTGCCTGAGGCCAATGTCTAACAGAGGCTCATTCCTTGTAAGCAACATGAATTCACATGTTAAAATTAGGTAATTTAAAACAATCTTCCTTCATTACTGCATTAAACAAGTACAAGGCCTGGTGTTCAAAAAGGGGAGCATAATTATAGATGAGACATGCCTGATTTGGTACAGTACATTACATTTATCTACACTATAGCAAATGCCACTTAAAAAAGTTTAAATTACTTGTTAAATTTGGGATAAAAATACTGAACGGTTTCCTAAATAGAAGTTATGAGAAGGATCAAAGACACAGTTTCAAATAAATAACCTAAGCATACTGACAACAATCAAAACGTTTGTGTAACCATATGATTTATCTGCAAATGTTTTACACCCTAAACTTATTACCGTATTTTTTGAAAAATGTTTCAAAACACTTTGTTCTTATTCACCTTTTGTCACTTGAGACTGGGATGGAGGTTCTCCTTCCAGCAGGATAATAATCCTAAACAGTCACAGCTACAGATGGATGATTTCGATCAGGTGCCCAAGTCCAGTCCTCAAAAACTACTGTCCTGCAATTTTTGGATGCATCCCTTCTCCAACACTCCTGAATCAAATGAATGAGGTGTTAGCAAACCCCTGCAGAGATGAATGGCATGACCATAAGTGAAACCAGCCATTTGATTAAGGTGTGTACTGGAGGGGACGCTTCTAAAAGTTGCAGGATTGTAGCTCAAAAGGACTGAAGTTGGGACACCAGAGATAATTCCACAAGTTATTAAATTGTCCTCATCAAAATCCAGACCTAAATACAATTAAGATTTTATATCAGAACTTGGAAACAGTTGTTGATAAATGCTCTCCATCCATTCTGACTGAGATTTGGCTGTTTTGCAAAGAAGAATGGGCAAACTTTCCAGCCTTCAGTTAAATAAAGCTGATAGAGCCATAAAACAACAGTCTTCCAGCTGTAATTGCAGTGAAGGAGGGTTGTAACAAGCAGTGGCGTCCCAGCTTGTTGCAACATAGAATATCCAAATTGGAAGAACACACAAACCACAAACTCTCCAAGGGAAAATAGTATGCTTTTCCTTTTGGAAAAGTATACTATTACAATTTTAATTTAACTTGCTCACCAATAAACCAAACTTGCAATGTCTTAATGAAATCAACACGTCAGCTTTTAGAGAAAACGGCATTCTGTCTCATTTATTGGGTTTGTTTTTTTCTATTTTCTTGTTCTTTTCTCTGTAACAAAAGTGCAATATGGATCATTTGTTGTATCTGATCAAGTTTAATGAACACCTAAAGTTAAGTCTGTTTTTGAATAAAATAATCTGTTTTTTTTTTGTTCTGAAAATGAAACTGACTCAACACTTAGGAGAAAAACTAAAACATGGCTGATAAAACACTAATACTTTGAATTGTACCAGAACTATTTCTGTTTTAGGATTTCGTTCCCATTGAAATCTTGCTTTAAAGTATTACAAATGCATGTGTTGGTGGGTAGATGCATGGTGGCACAGTTGGTAGCACTGTGCCACCATGACCCATGACCTTGTTGGACAAAGGTCATGGGTTTGAATCATTCTCTCCTGCTACTCCAACTTCCTCCCCAAAAACGATGGTTAGGTGGTTTCTCTAAAGTCCTTTTAGGTATGAGTTTGTGCATGCATGATTGTGTCTTTTCTGAGTCTCCGTGTTGTCCTGAGATGGAGCGATGATCTGTCGAAGGTGAGCCCCACCTGTCTGCCAGAAAAGGATCTGGCACCAACCAACCCATAACCCTGCAAGAATAAGGTTGTGCTCGATGGACAAAGTTGTAATATTCTAATAAAGAGACACACAAAACCATTGCATGGGTTGAAAATGACCCCAGGTTCACACTTTTCATACTATAACACATAGAATAAGACACATTTTTATCAGCTAAAATTAAAAAATCATGTACATGTTTTCATTTATAAATGTACATGGTATTTTGTGTAGATTTGTCACAAGTTCATACCATTTCTGTTTGTATCATTAAAAAAATAAAAAAATTATTGAGTGAACCATTTTACAGTGCCCTGTAATAGCAGATAGCATTGAGTTACTTAAGTGACATTGCATATTAAAATTTCATCAAGACATCAGGCTCCAAACCCAGACTGAAAAACAAGTCAGTAAGGAGAAGGCTCAGTGTAGAGGATCGCCATGATGACTGGAAACAGCCCCCATGTTGAAACCTGAACCAAAAGACAGGTGTCAGTGACAGACATTTACGGTTTATCTTCTTTACTATGCAACATCTCCAGGCACATGGGCCAGTGGGTTGCTGGGAAAATCCCTTTGAAAAACACTTAAAGAGAAATGACATCATCAACTCCATGAATCTCACTGCAAACACAATTCAACAAATTTTCTTCTTTTATGTATTCTAGGGTAGCAGTCAAGTTATTACAACTGCATTTTTATCGCTGTTTTTTGAACAATTGATACTATCATACTTTGATGGTTGCTTTGAGCACCTTCATATAGTACCTATGAAAAAATACTCACCCACTGGGATATTTGACCATTTTTATTGCTTTTCCAAATAAAAGTACAGAAATGGATTTCTACAAAATAATGTTAAATACAAATATTTAATATAAAGAAGTGATTGCTCAGGTATTTACTCCCTTCAAAGAGAGTGACCAGTTTCCACAGAGGCCCATCCAGTTGGTGCCATAAGTCTCACAATGAGTGGAATGGAGATCACCTGAGTGCAATAAATATGGACTCTCCCTCAACTCCCTCTAACAAACAACTGAGCAGTTTACTTCTTCTTTTCTGTACATGCCAGTGTTCATTTTGATACCTAATAAAAGATCAATAGATCAGTTCAAGACACAGTACTTGAACTGAGTCTGGATCTACAATAAAAATCATTTATTGTGGATTTATTGTATGAAATCTACAGTACATTTTAGCACTTGCTCTGATGTAGATATATATTTTCTTTAAATTATGTAATTTTAAGAGGTAAATAATTGAAGGTGAAACAATGTAGGGAAATAACTACAGCTTCTGATCACAACACAACACAATTTATCCACCTTATGCAATAAAAAATGATCAATACTGTTGAAACAGTGATCCCACACCTCACTACATGACAGAAATATTTTACCAGAGACTCTGCCTTTTTCTGGTTGGTGATGAAGCAAAAAGGGCAAAGGTCAACATTCACACACACAGTCCTGACCTGTATGGGCATGACCTCTAACCTTGTCCACATCACAGCAACAGTAAAAGTGCAGAACCTTATAGAAACATTTACTGACTGTGGGGGAACTGTTTCTGAGAGTGAATAGAAGCCTCTATAATTGGCTCTGCGATTTGACCTTGCACCTGTTCAGCGTGCGGCATTAACAGAATGTGGGGTGAGATGTTCATGTGAACCCCTGCCTCATTCTTTTTAAGATCCCATCGGGAACCTTAGACCAGTTTATCCCAGCTTTGTAGCCCTGAGTGAATTTAAGTCTTACAGTATGTTCACCTCAGTATGTGGAGAGATTCTCATGAGTGTGTGGTGTTATGAGGGAAAATGTATGGTGGGTGTGTGCATGTGTGTGTGTGTGTGTGTGTGTAGTGCACCAACATCAGTAAAATTTTGAACTCCACCCCAAACCCCCACAGGGACAATGCAATCAAACATCACCACAGGAACCTGTTATAATGATCGTTATCGAGTGTGCTAATTAATGCTGAATAGAGCTCATAAGCTGCAACCCTTTGCTAACAAATAATCCGATAGCACAGCGTGGTGTGACCCTGAGTGGCAGGGTCACACCCTTGGTCTAGAATCCACACTAGTACCTGCAGATACATGTGAAGCACTCTTAAAACATGTGCTGTAATACGAGGCTAAAAAGCATGACGAGGCACAGAACTTGAGGGAATGATATCCTTATTTAAGAACCCTTGGGCTGTTTTCACTCCCCGCTGCTGTAAACAGTATCATTATTTATATCACCATTGCCTGTGAGGATGTGTGCAAACACCAAGAAAGCGCAATATTTGCTGCTAGCCATAAACATATTCAAACACACACTCAGGCACAACTGCGAGTCTCCTTTGAGATGTCAGCGATCTGCTCACGGTTTGGTGGAGCCATTGTTCAGAAGGGCTCATATTCTTTAACGGGGGCCCTTTTGTTGTTGTAAACAGCATGAATTTTTAATCCAGCCCAAGATTCTGGGTCGGTAATGAATGTGTCTCGGCAGCGAGCCTCTCTGGGGAGGGAGGCCCCTGGCTCCTGTTGCTAAGTTTCAGCAATGCCTGAAATCTGGAGGAATCAGCCTGATACGCCCAACCAATCCAGCACACAAACACACACATTCTTACACATCTACGGCACGGGGGCCTGCATATGGATACACGGCAGTGTTCATTTTGATGTCTAATCAAAGATCAACTGGTCAGTTCAAGACAAAGTACACTCTACGAAGTCCACAAAAAACTTTAGCACGCGTTCTGATATAAAAACTATGAAACATCACATTTTTGAGGCAGATTTCACAACTTCAGTTTTTGCTAACTTTGACATGCAGGTACAAGCTTTTGTTTGATGTGATTTCTTTTCAAGAACTATAATTAAGGTGATTAATCATTCATAACAGGAGCAGAGGCAGTGCACTCACAATGTGAGAGAGCAGTCATTGTTAAAAGAGTTTTAAACAAAGAGATAAATACTGCAGAACTGGCATTTTAATCTCAGTTTACCATCTTCCAATGTACATTAGCAGACATCTTTTTGTATGGATATTCCCATACAAAAAGTGAATATCCATGTTAATATTCTGGAGAATATAATTTAAATTTCTAAAACTACCAGCATTTTAGATATTTTATGATGAGCAGAGATTGAAGCTGAAATTGAGCAGGATTGCAATGCATTCAGCCTTCATGTTTGTGCTCTGTCTTGCTCCAAGACTTAACATTGCTTCTGTATTTAGTAAATGCTCAGACCCCTTCTGGTCACTCATTTCTAAAATATTTGACAATCAATAAGTCCAGTGACTTGACGCAGGTACTGTTGTAGACATTTGGGGATAGGCTCAAACACATGTAAATGTTCTCAGAGTTCCATTGTGTTACTAAACCATTCACAGGTGCCTAAGTCCTGAAGCAGCAGCCGCTCCCAGCTGCACTCAGAAAAGGTGGTCAACAATCACGTCAAGGCCGCAGAGAAAACACACATATGCAAAGCCACCAGCTGGCTGGAAAGCTGTTTTAGACTCTGAAATGAATCACAAGTTTGAAAACAAAAACTAACTAAACTACAAAAAATGTGTTTTTGCTGTCCCCAGACCTCCAAAAAAGGCAAAAAGACCAAATCAGAGCTACTTTCTCAATGTTTCCCTGACTCATTTCAAATCATACTAATATTGAAAATAGCTAACTTCAAATCCTCTTCACCAAGCAACTAAATCCCCAGAGAAAAAGTGTTGATGTCAAAGCAGCCAAGTTGCAGTTGGTGTTTATAAGAGATTTAGATCTTTTTTTTTTTTTAGTCTCTGACTTAATAGTCATAATAAATAAAACCGAAAATGACCAAATCTAGTCTCCGCATCATTTTTGCAGTACATCTTCTGGCAAATGTGCACAATAATTAGAACTCTTTTTGGTTTGCAAAAATATGTCAACATTTTTCATTACATCTTTTCTCTTTCTGTCAAGTCTTTTCTTCTGGCCTGGCAGATTTAAAGAGCACTGTCTCTTCTGGCTTGCTTTTTGTGTCCTCAAAGGATCTATAGCTTCGATTCTGCACCAAAGGCTGTCACTCATTTTATTAGTCTAAGGCTTCCTTGTTCAATAATGTCAATTCCAAGTTGCCGACACTGATCTGGAGAAGCTCCTCCTCAATGAAAAGCAACCACGTGCTTCATGAAAACTTTCCTCCATCATTTTTAACATCATAATTTTACCAACACTCACAGCTTACATTGGAGACGAAAGCACTCCGCTTGCAGATTCGGTTGCATGTTTCAGGGCAGCTAACAGAGTTTGCAATTGTCTCTAAGTTTTGACAGAAGCTTGATCTCTTTTTAAATCAAGTTGCCTACAACAGCATTGCTCATTTGTTCCTTACTCTGTTACCGAAATATTAAATTCATATCTATAAGGAAAAATGGCACTTATGTGAAATTGTGTCTCAGAACAGCCCTGCTCTCTCTGGAACATGTCAGAGAAAAAAAGAGAAAAAAAAAACCTCCAATGAAACTTAGACATGTACTTTGTGTCACGGTTAAAGCAAAGCATTGCTTTTTTAAGTAAAAGAGATGTGAAATTCTCCACTTTTCCTCTTTTTCTTCTTCGTTTTTCGTGGTCCTCTCCAAAAGCGATTAAATTGCTGATTGATTTTTGTATCTCGGCTCGATTCCTTGCCCCTCGCTCTCCGTCTCTTGCCATTGATCCTCACAAGGCTGCTGACTCCAAAGTCAGAGGACCCATCCGCTCTGGCCTCCGGAAATGAACTTGTTAGATGGGCTGTGCGATTTATTGCTCATGAGGCCGGGGTGTCTCTTTGTGAATGTGTAAGAGTCTATAGGGGCTGACTGTGAGTGAATGCGTGTGCGTGTGTGTGTGTGTTAGTGACAGTGAATATGTGTGTGTTGCAATGTTGCTTTCACAGGGCCTGGGATTTATTGCATGTCTGCATTTCTCAAAGTCTGTGCACAAGACCAAGTGCGCGTGCATGTGTAGCAACGTGTGGAATTTATATCAGTGTGTGCACCGAGGTATCATGTATGTCTATCTTGCTGGGTGTTTTACCTTCAGTGTAAAGATTTTAACCCTAAATGACTTCATTTACTGTCGTTTTACCTTTGTCTGTAAAACCTTCCGGTGTCAACGTTTACAATTCAAAAAGCAGAGTTATAGATTTTGCTGAAGTCTTGTTTGAAAGTGTTCTGCTGACGCTGGATGATGTCAGTTCTACCTCGCTTTCTGAAGCACACTGTTCACTGATCTGCCCGGCCTGCCTGCACGTGGCGTCAGACCCAGCTCTGTCCTTTGCTGCAGCCTCCACTGATGTATTGATTGGGTTCCATTTAAAAGCCCTGTTCTCCCACCGTTATTTACTCCAATAGTAAATCTTTACAATGCCGTAAAAGACTGTTTAACACACTCTGGTTATACAATGTCCTGCCGCAAGGAACAGACAGACGTGTGTCAGGAGAGGAGAGAAGCAAAGAGGAGGGCAGAGGAGAGGAGAAGCAACAGTATCTCCAAAGAGCACCATAAGGCGTTTGTGTAACAGAGGATGCTCTGAACGAAGAATGTTTCTTCTGTCAACTTTAATATCCTCTCAGTCATACTTTAGAACTAATATGTGTATTTGTGGCTTAGGTTTTTATTTGCCAATTGGAGATCTGCAGAAAATAATCTTATGTACTTCCATTTGAATGTCAGCATTGTCATAAAAACACAATGCCTTGCAAATTGTTTAAATACCACTTTGATTTTTTTCCCATGTCACAATGCCTGAGTATTGTACTGAGATTTCTTGATAGCCCAACTCAAATTAGTGCATTGAAGTAGAACATATAAATTGTAGACAGTTTTAAAGGTTTTAAACAAATGCCAATCTAAAATCTGTGACATGTGCTTGGGTTCAGCCCCCATGAGTCAATACTTGCATCAACAGACTGACATTTTTCCTAATTTGTCTTTGTAAAACAGCCAAAGCTCAGTCAGTTTGGAGAACTTCACTGTAGAGCCAGTGTTTTGACACAAATATTCAATTGCATTTAGATCAGGACTTTTACAAGGCCATGCTAATAAATGGCCATATTTAATCTAAACCCTCTGGCTGTACATATAGTGTCATTGTTGCTATATGAGATAATTTCAAGTCTTTTGGAAACTCTAACAGGCTTTTTATTAAGGATCTCTGAGCAGCTTTCAAGTCCAAGCTCAATAAAAGCATCTCCACAGCATGATGCTGCCATCACCATGTTTCCCCATAACAGTGGACTGTTTAGGATGTCGTGCGGTATGAATCCTCTCCACTCTCTACACAGGTGAATTCTGGTCTCCTCTGACCAGACAAATTTCTCCCACATATTCTTTGTGTTGCTTATGGCAAATTTCAAACAAGACCTTAAAGAAAAATATGTTTTTTCCTTAAACATGCATTGAGAAGGCATAAATATATAAATATAAATTGAATTGAATTGAACCCATTACTGAAGGCAACAGTGACTTTCCACTTTATAAGAACGTGGATATAATTCTGTTGACATTCCCTTCTTGGAGCAGTCATATTTACAAATTACGCACATGGACTCCATTTACCAATCCTGACTGCAATTTGTTGCAGTAAATTTTATTTCAAGGTTTTGGCTATAGAAAGCTAGAAACACACTTTTCAGATTTTTATTTATGAACATTTTGGAGCCCATGTCACAGTGCTGCTGCACGTCACAAATACCTACTGCTTTGTGTTGTTCAGTCACATGAGACTGCAATAAAACACTTTGAAGTTTACGGTTGTTAAGTGACAACATGCAAAAGAGTTCAAGAGATGTAAACAATTTAGCAGGTTATTGTCTTTTGTGTAATTGTATATTTGAAGAAGAATAATAAACTTTCGAGAGCGCACTTATGCAAAAATTTATGTGAAGATGTCAACCCCAAGCTTTGACATGTGCACTTCAGAGGTCACTGTGTATCAGCGTAAATCCTTCCACTTGGATGTTGCTGAGGTCTTTATTTCATTAGAGGACTTACGCTAGCAATTCTGGTCTCCAGTGCCCACTGCAGGCCTTTAGCCTGACCCAGACACACACTGCTATCGGCCGCATGGCCAAGTCACACCAGCGGTAATAATCACTTAATTTAGGAGTGGAAAGGCGGGCCATGCTCTGCCTTTATTGGTGTTGATGCCGAGCAGGCTTCAAAAAGCCACTGGGCCCGTAATTTATCTCCCTCTGCGGACCCAGAGAGTTTCAGGAACACAGTGAGGAAGACATGGAGGGTAAATGAGTGTGAGGGAGAGGAAGGGTTGGAGTATGTGTCTTTCAGTGGGAGTTTAATAGTAGTTGGCTGTTGACTTTGGTGTAGTTATTCTTTGATGTCAGTAACATGATCATCAAGGATCTTTTCCCTCAGCCCCCCTGCAGTAAGTTTTGCGCTGGCAGCAGAGCATTCCCCCTCACAAACTCCTCCAAGTTGAACTTGGCAGTCCAAATCATCCACTGCTGGTAGTGCTCACTTGGGAAATCCAAGCTGAAATGTATACTTAAAAAAAGATCATTTGGAATAAACAATAAATAATTCAGGAGATGAGTTAAATAAGTAATAGTGTGATATCTATTTCTTTGGTGGCACTATTGCCTTGCTTTACTTATTAATGGACTTAATAGACACCATGCCTCGCCATGAAGGGCAAAGTCTAAGAAGCCCACAGTGAGTCTCTTGAAGTGAGTACTTAAAGGAAAGAGAAAGTTGCAGCTTTCTTCATCTTCCCCTGTTTTGTCTGTCTTTGGGAAGTGTTGAGATGCAGAGTACAGTCCAGAATATTTTATGTTTTTGAGGGGGGGGTATAAAAAACCTGATTATGAAGTGACATGAGCCAGCTGTGGGATCCTGAATCCTCAGTTCATACAACAAAACTCCCCTCTCCAGAATATCCTCCGTGCTCCAAAAATACCCTCCCCCATAACTATCTGAGAGTTATGGGGGAGGGTGTAGAATATCCCTGAGATATCCCTGAGCAGCTAGAATATCTTTCTCCAAATCTGGCAACCATGACCACAAATTAAGACAGAGCTTCTGTAAAGAGCTTCTGTAAAGATTGTGTCGCTCTGGGATTTAGGAGCCCCCTAAAGGAAACAGAAACTTTTCAGATTTTAATTTTGCGTATGTGTGAACACTTTCAGTCCACATTTAACTATGATACTATGGCTTTCTTAAGCCGTCCCAGACTGGAGTCTTTCCTGAAACAGGAACGTTGGGAAGAATCCAGTCACACACTGTAACACCTCTGAGCTGAATTGAAAAGAAAACTGCTCCTGCAGTGGCTGTCATGTGACTCATCGCGTTTTTTCCTTTGTGTGTTTTTTTTTTTTACAACTCTGCAACCTGTTCACATGTTGATTTTAAAATGCCAAGTAGCTCACTTAAAGTCAAAACCATAAAAGTATCATTATGACTGTCTGATGGGCTCCCCTTCCTGTAATTCTCGGGTTAATACACAGAGAATGTTGCAGCTGGCAGGGAACTGAGGTGGGTGGGCTTAATGGTTTGTTGTTCGAGTGTTGACACCTTCTAATAAGTTGACAAATGTGTGCTTTAGTGGCCAGTCAACAACTTGCTAATATAGGGCTAAATCACTTTCTTGTACTGCTGCAGAAGTATTGAGGCAGCGCAGGCTTTGCAGAGCAGCAGGAGTATTTTAGCAGACGGATGGACAGAAGCGCCCCGTCATCCTGAAACATGGACGACCGCAGCCAGAGACTGTAAATCTGGCCGAGCCTGAACTTCAGCGCTGGTCAACGGTGTGAGCATGCACCTGAACACATCATGCACTGCAATGCTGCAGTCTGGACCGGACAACAAACAACGTTGGACAAGTATGTTGATCAAATCCTAATTTTAATGTCAGCATTTTTTTTTTCACTCCAAACACATGCAGTTATATGTGTTCACAAGAGTGTGTTCCAATGTGCAGGGCTATATTTAGGAGGATGTGGGCCCCCAAGCTAGAGCCGGTTTTGGCACCCTACCCACACACGCTTCTTTTACCCAGGCAAATTTCAGCAGGCTGAAAGCTGGGGACACATCAACTACATCACTTCTTTTATATAGCAACAGTGTCAGACCTGTGTTGGGCCACATAATGCAGCAAAAGCAAAGCAAAAAATATGGAGCATGTTCATGTGTGTGAGAGTATGAGTATTTTTCTGCATGCACGTTCTCTATGTGGGTTTTCACAGTTTTTGTGTTGCTATGGGCCTCAACATAAGACAATTCATATTGTAATTCCATCCCTCTTTATTTCACTAACTCTTTATTGAGTTAGTTCTGGGGGTTTGTTTGTAATTTTTTTCAGTTTGCTTGTCTAGATTCTTGTTCACTTTTCAAACTTGTAGTTTACTAAGCAGTATGTAGCATGTTTTCCCATGGTTTTTTTTTATTTTTCTGGTAGCTTCAATTTTTAACAAAAGCTGTAGGTGGAGTCAGGTCATCTGTATTCTAAAGGGTCTAACATGCCAGGACGCCCACTTCCTCACTCCCTCACACATTCCTCACCTGATGCTTTGGGTGCAGAGAGGCTAAAAAATATAGCCATGTCTCCCCCCTCTGGCCTGTGACTGCTGGAGACGAGGACGCCTCTCGCCTCCCATTTCCCTTGGTCCACAGGAGGCCCATCTCCACACAACTGCGGACCCATCTGTCCCGCATGGCTAACTGGGCTCCTGTGTATTCACTGCTGCCGAGAAACAGAGAAGCAAAGGGGGTCGAGGGCTGGTGGTGGTGGGGGTTTCAGGATCCAACATCTGGGAGCCATCAAGCCAAAAGAGCCTCAGATCCTGAGATTCCAGTCTCCGACCGCTCTCTCCTCTCCTTAAGCCCCTAACCCCCCCATACTACCTTTCCTCTCCATCTGTCTCCCTCCTTCACCTCTGCTTCCCCCTCCTCCTCTTCCTCTGCTCCTCTCGTCCCAGCTGCCCATCATTTCCCTGTCTCCTCGGCAGTGGGCCTAATCCAAACAGATTGTCTAACTGTTCCAAAAACATACTCCCTTTTCTCCCCTCCGCCCCTCCACGCTGCCCCCTTTTTGTCCTGCGTTCATCCCCGGGAACAGGCTCTCTCTTTCATGGTGGAGGAGCTGCCGGTGTCCGTCTGGTCTAGGTTAGCAGGTTACTGCTCCACATGACAATTTCAAGGAGAATAACCTAACTGGGCCCCAAAGCTCTTTGACAGATCCCCGATTTAATACTCAAGCACCATACATTACATACTGTCTAACCCTGTCTCCTCCCTCTCCCTTCTTTCTTAACTGTATAGGAATGACTACAGCTGTGTGTGTGTGTGCGCGCGTGTGTGCGTGTGTGTGCACAGATCAGAGCTCTTTTGTCTCAAGCACATAGTCCAGGCCAGCCTCCTAATTTCCACATGCTAGTGCTAGGTTAAGGAGAGATCCCCAGTAGGGTGCTTGGAAGCAGAGAGGTATCCCAGGAGACCAGCAGCCCCCCTGCTGGGTAGCCCGCCTACATCTGAGGCTCCCCATGCCACTGCTGGGTGAACTCCTGCATACTGTGTTTTGTTTAGAAGGAAGCGCCATCCCTATTTACCATAATTGAATTAAAAGGATTAACATGGTTCCAGTGTTGCTCACTTCTGTGTTCTCTGTGATTCCAGCTCCTTCCTCATGTCTTGCCTTTCTTAAAAAAAATAAATAAATAAAAATAGGCAGTTTTTTCAGCTGCTCAGGAAATGCAAGATGAGAAATGAATGTGAGATTTTATGTAATTAAAAGACACATAATTAAAGGGCACAAAATAATCCAAATGATGTCATTTGGGTTTATTTGCTGTTGATTCGGCACGTTAGGATGTGCTGCACTAAAATCTGCCAACTAAAGGATGTCATAATGCTCTCAATGTTTACACTAGGTCCAAAGAACAAAAAAAAATACATTTATTAATTGCAGTAAAAATGAATGCTGGAGTAAAAGTCCCTTTGTTGACTTTAGCCTGAACATGTAGCTGTTATCCCAATTGGATACTGACAGAGGGTCATAGGAGCAGCTGTCTGCAGATCAGAGGCTGGATTAATTGTTGACACTCTCCCAGTCCAAACAGAACCCTCACTACCCCCATTATACACACACATACACACACGCATACACACGGGCACACGCACACACATAGTGTCCCAACTACACTGAGGCCTTGACAGACACTTTGATTTATGTCTGGCCACCAACAAAAAAAGAGAACAAAATCAATTGGCTATTACCGCACTTAGCACCGGGCTGTCACCACCTGGGAGTAGGGTGTTGAAAATAAAAGACAGAGTCCATACAGCATGTCTATACCACTCCATATACTCATTCCCACCGGGGGAGACAGATCAGTGCTCAATCTCCATATACACAGCCTCCAAACTGACTCTGCGTAACAGTTGTACTCGGTGGGTGGGGGGTTCAGTTGTAGCCCGGAGGTCAGGAGAGCTGGCTTGGGACTTCAGTGTTGACGGTCGGAGTTGCCAGACAAGCCAGAAAACGGTGGCTGGAAATAGTAGTAACCACAAAAAAAAAAAGAAAAACGAGCAAGGCTTGAAGTTTCATCTGGCCAGCTGAGGAGTCAAGAGGCTGTGGTGTGACGTTTGCAGGTCTCTGTGACTTTAACTAGGAGACGCGCTGATGTCAGAATTTAAAGCTGGAAACTGTTGTCGATTTTTTGCTATTCTCAATTTAAAACTTTTAAGAACTTCAACATATGAAGCTAAAAGAACAGTGGTTTTTGCTAGCTTTATGATTGTGAGCAATCACTAATGATCTATTTTAGAAGCAGTGGTGAGGTCATCCCATTTAGCTTCTTTCAGGATCCCAAACTCTCCCTCTCTACTTTTGGAGTACCAGAAGTGTAAGTCTACATTCACATAATTGCAGATGACAGTATAGGTATCTGATCGGGGCTGTCTGACCCAGCCAAACCTATCCAATTAGCAGAATGAATATTTGAAAATCAGAAACACTTTTAAAAACTAACCCTGACCCAAACCTCTCAATCTAAGCTCTAAATAGCAATAAAAGAAGGCAATAACTGGTTTCCACGAAGAGTTATCAGGATTAGTAAAATTACTAGACAGAAACATCACTCTTCATAGATATGCTGAAGAGCGTGAATCATTAGCTTAATGTTGAGATATCCATGTTGGCATTGTAAATGTAGATGAGAGCTAGTTCTCTGTCATCTCACCTGGCTAAATAAAGGTTAAATAAATAAATGGTTGACATCTCTAAAGGATAGTATAGTCACTTTATTCTGCTTTGTTCACCCTCCCTGTTAGCTCCTTCAAGTATTGCTCTCTCTCACTGTCCTGCAGCCTGAATAAGCCATTGAACTGTCATAAAAGATACCAATGCTTTTTATATAGCTTCTTACTTTGTCCTTCCTCAGTCTTCATTTTAAACACCGCACTCAGATTGAGAGCAGCTAACTTGGAGTCTTTATCCCTCAGCAACAGCCTCCGTGACAAAGGCTGCCAGTGCAACCCAGTCGAACTTAAAAATGGTGCTTCTGCCTATTGGAAAACATTTGAATTTTAGTTTCTAAGTGACCAGTCACCAGTCAGTGTTGCTCAAGCCATTAATCTGTAATTTCGTGGTGTGTTGTGTTTAATCGTAACTGTATCACTCTAAAGCACAGTAAAGCACAATAAATGCAAGATGAAACTTTTAATGTTACTAAATACTGTTTGAGGAAAAAGTTAATTGTTTAATCAATTTTCATGTTGGCTTTTAATCCTCTCAGCGTTAAGGACCAAAACTGGATTGTACTCTTGTGCAACTTATTTTTATTGCAAGCCATGATGTAATATATTTTTAGCTATGATAAGGTTACCTGAAGCACGCTCTGATAATGTTAACTGCACCCCTTCACCTTGCCTTGACCCTGATGTCCTACACATTTAAAACTGTCCTTCTCTGTTCAGGCCTCTCATTCCCAGTGGAAGCTATTCTCGGCATGCATCATGCAAGCAAGGATATTTTTATGGTAAGACTTTATGGAGCAGGATGTAAGGAGGTAGGGGGTTGCAGCACTGAAGGAGGATAGATATACAATATAGGGATTTTGTAACAGTGCAGGATTCAGACACTGTTAGACACAAAGAAGCGAATTAAAGAATGGAAGCAAGAGAGAGTGAAACAAAATCACAAACTGCGACGGCTATTTGCTTCCTCGCTACATAGGTGCCCCAAATGCAGCGCAGTTGTCAGCTTGTCCCTCACGACTAGCAAAGAAACCGTGTCTGACCCAACAACTGCGTGTCTGCCAAAAGGAATGCAGGCCAGGGTCAGCGGCTGAGGCCTCAAGCCTCTGAGGGGCTATTCTGAGAGCAAGAGCTCATCGCTTGTTCTAACCCTATACTCCCGTCTTGTGACTGTGGTTAAAAATGGGCCTATGCGCTCACTGATACTCAAGCACACACAAAGACATTCAGAGGAGACAAACTTCAGAAAACAGTGGGTGGGAACAAACAGAAGCATCATGTATTTTTTATGTAGCAGTCATTCTTTACATCTGGGCCTATGTGCTTGGGTGTGGGTTTTGATGCAAAAGATATTTGCTGCAAGGGTGTTGTCAAAATTGTAGTAGCTCGGTCACAATGTGCAAATTGTCTCAGCGTCCGTCTTCGGTTCCAAGTTCCAGCCCACTGACCATATGCCGTAATCACAGTGTATTTAGCTTTATCTTTAGAGAGCTGGCATTCATGACTCTTCTTTATGACACTTTAAACTTTAACTGCCTGGGTCTTTCTGCTTCAACTTCACTTTAACGGCTGCTACTCAAGGGAGCTGAGGAGCTTATGAGACAGAACTGAAGAACGCTCTGATCACCCATGTTGGCAGCAGCCGAGTGGCAGAGCTCAGACAGCCGTCTTGAAACAGCCATGCAGCCGGTGAAACACGGTGAACCCGAAAGCAGTGAAGTTGTAATTAAACGGAAATGCAACACCACATATTTATATCAAGCTATTAACACATTTACACCTGGTGATGTCATCTTGGCCCATCCTATCTACGTTTTTCAGTGGCTCACAAAAGGTATTCGCTTCGCTTGAACTTTTCACAATTTGCAGCATTACAATTCTGTTAGAATTGTGCAAATTCACTCACCCACCTTTACTACGATATTACGTGATATTATGTGTTTCGCACTTTAGCAAAGGTGGACAAATCCATTAAGTTGCCTTTATGGATGAGTGCCAAGAAGACATCATTGTTGAAAGAAAGTAATGAAAAATCTCCTTCAGAGTTTGTTGGAAGCCAAGAAGAGGTCACAGCAAACATCTGGATAAAGGCGCTCGAGACAGACGAGGCGATAATTAAACTCTTCGCCCCAATGACAAATACTAAAACACAATGTTGGCAGAACAATGCTGTGGGAATACTTCTCTGTGGAGGTTCCTCCATCTTCTCAGTGTTAAGTGTTCTTTTCTTTAGTGTTAGTATTTAGTTAATGTTTTATATTGATAATATTTATATTGGTTATATCACTTTTTCTTTGGTGGGTTTTGGTATTAAGTTGTTTACTAGATTGGGTGCACACATTTTAGTAAACGCTTGGTTTATTTAGAATATTAATTATTTTGTTTTTGGTTGAGTTGAAGGACTGGCTGGGAGGAGTTGATTGTCTCAAACCAGTAATTGGAACCAACCATCAGGCTGCGGGAAGCAGGGAATTTGATGTGGAAGATTCCTCCTCTCGCCCTATTGACATCTTCCTCTCATTCTATTGTTATAATATTTATGGTGTTAGGTTGTTTTGTTTTATAGTTGTGTTAAAGTAAAATGTTGTGATTTGAATTTATTTATGTTTATGTATTGGTTGTTTTTGTTTGCTCCCCCACCCCTCCTTGTGTGTGTGTGTGTGTAGGCTAGCCTTTGTATATAAATTCCCCTGTGTGTTCATTGAGAAGAGTCAGTTAGTTGTTTGAGTTGTATGCTTTAGTTGATTATTTTTTTGGGCCCATTTTTCTTATATTTCTTTTTGAAATTTGTTGTAAAAAAATCTTTAACTCTTTGAAAAATTAAATAGTTATTTTTTTATGCCTTTGTCCTTGAGTTTGCTGGTCGGACCATCACATTCTCTATATGTGAAGCATAGACCAGCTCTTAAGAATTGATGCTAAAGAGTGCAAGAAACTTGGGACTATTGCAAAGATTCACATTTCAATGCTTTAGATTAAAAGAAAGTGCTTTGGGCAGAAGACCTGAAAATGAAACCTTTTGCCCTGCATACATTGCTGTGTGCTGATACACAGCAGTGACAGCAGTATGCTCTGGGAATCCCTAGACAGGGAGCCTTATTTGAGTTGCTATGAAGATGGTGATAGTGAGTAATGCTTGACCAACATCCAGTATAGGTCTAAAAAGACTTGAGGTCGAGGTTGTCCTTGCAGTTTGGATCCCTAAAGATATAGCCAGGGATCCAAACGGATCAGCTCAAAGCATATTCATGTGTTAATTTGGCTCAGTCAAAGTTCAGACCTGAATCCAATCATAAACTCATGGAAAGAAATAAAATATAGTGATCCGTCCAGTGACCGTGCTTGATCTACTTTTCTAAGAGGAACAGGCAAGTGTTTTGTTCTCTCGATGTCAAGAGCTGGTAGATTCATACCGCAAAATACTTCCAGCTGAATCAAAACACATTTCTAGATATCATTTTTCCATCACTTCATTCCATTTCATAATCATTTGCTACTTCTGTACATATCATGAAAAATCTCATCACATACATTGAAGTTAGTGGCTGTAATTTGTCAAAATGTGAAAAAGTTCCTTTTACGTCCAATTATATGTTTTAGGATAGATTTATTATCCACAATAAGTATCTGATACTGAAGCATCTCTTTGTTAAATTGTCTGTTTCATTAGTCGCCAGCTCTGGTTCATGTGGCCACCCATTAATAAACCCAGTGGTTTGGAAAGAATAGGCACACAAACTTATAATCACATTTAAAAGCTCCAGGATCATGGATCCACATAAATAGCTGCACTTAACCAGACACAGATGTGTACAGCAGAACCATGTATTCTTTTTTTTCCTGCATGGCAACACTTAGAAACTCAGTCATAAGCAAATCCTAGAACAATAACGGGGTTCATGTTCGTAGAAGTTGTGCAACACATAACCCAGAGAGACACCTGTTGGGACACTCAGACTCCCACAAGCCCAAGATAGTCTGTCATCTTAGGTGCTTGCTCACGTGAGTTCCCAGGGGGTTGGGGCTGAGCCGCCCTCCACAGGACTTTTATGGATATGTTTACGAGCACTTCGTCGTAGTCCCCTGTTTTAGGACAGGCTGAGCCAAGCTGAGCTGAGCAGGAGGGAGGTGGGATAGGATTGATGGCAGGCGGGACAGAGCGGCCCTGTCTGGGCGTCTAGGTCATACGCCGTGGCCTCTGCTTTCTCCGGTTTCAGCTCAGGTTGCTGTTTCATGTGGACTCTCCAACAGGGGGACACTAACTGTCAACATAGCTCCCCTGCGAATGCCATAGGTCAGTGCACACATGTGCTCGCAGTGAGTCTAGTTGGGGCTCAAAATGGATCAAGTAGAGAGAGCACCCCACTGTGCAAATGAGCCCAATAAATAAGAGTTAAATATGCTGCTCCGCCAGAGTCTGATCCCGGTCAAACACACTGTCCGAGCCAAGCCATCGATGTTACAAAAACAGGAATGTTTTAATTTAAAGACAGGGTGAACTTTCAGCAAAAAAAAAAAAAAATAGCTGCTTTCTTAGCTCTTATGTTATTTTGTGCAACCACAGCTATGTTAAAGGCCAGATGAGGCCCTGACCCTGCGGACCAAGGAATCATTAAGGGCTCATAAAGGGCTTTGCGCCAAGCCTCCACTCAATAGGCCTGCATCCACATGAAGCCGATGCAGCTGATTAATTAGTCAAGCAATCAATAAGCTGCAACCTCCAGATACTGATTTCCCTGACTGTTTTGTCCACGTACCACAGCAGTTACTGCACATATACCAAATATCTATGCAGACTCCTGCAGACACACAAATACCGTGTGCAGGAAAGCATACATATGGACCAACAAATGCACAAAGAAGCAATCACACACTTGTCTACAAAATGATAATGAGATCGGAAAACAAAGAAAAACACTTTGAATTGGGAATAAGAAGCGACAAAGGGAGAAAAAGCTGTGGGAATAAGTATGAAAGTTCTCACCTTCAAAGCAGTGAGAGCAGTCTGACTGTCAGTCAGGAGAGGGAGGTGCCATTTGAAGGATCAGTCATCCTTGACAGCGCTGTCATGGAGAGCCTTAATTAGCCAGGATTACTTCCTCACTTAATGAAGCATGCGCTTCTTCGTCTCGGCCCGAATACCACTCGCTCCTCTTCCTATTTGCCTTCCCCCAGGTTTTCTCCTCTGTCTGTCTCCCTCACTCATTCGCCGTTGCTCGTCCCTGTTCTCTGAGCTTCTCTTCGGGCAGGCTCCTTAAATCACTGTTCATACTGGAGGCTTCTCACATCCCGTATCATAGACGCTCTGTCACTTTCACTAACCTAAGTGGGTGTGTGTTCATTCCCCCTTCAGAATCCTTGAACATACACACACTCAATTCCTGCTCAATTACAGCTCACATTTTGACGGATTCTTTTTTTTTTTTCTTCTTCTTCTCAAAATGTGCCACTTTACAAACAAAACCCTCTGGTCAGTTTACTATCATCTGGTCGGAGGACCATGATCACCATCTGATGAAACAATTCTCAAAAAGCCAGTATAGCTCGTTTCACCAGAGACATGAATAGTAGTTGCAAGTTGGAGACGAATGAAGATGCTTTTGTTAACCAGTGCACTAAATGGTAGCATGTGACTATAAAATGGAAGGAAGATTTTTCAATTACTTTTGCAAAAAAAAGATATGAAAAGTGTAATGTGCTTTTATACCATGAATAAAAGCTGGTGCAGTTGGCTGAATCATCTGATCCATCTGCTGACAGATTTGCTATTTGTCCAAGAACATCAAAACACCAACAACATTGTGAAGACCAAGACGCACAGCAGTCAGGTCAGGGATATCTGTGGAGATGAAGCTGTGAACATCTCACAGAGCACTGTTCAATCTATCATCTAATATTAGAAAGAGCTGGTGGCAAACAGACACTATACATCATCTTGAGCACAACATACCCATGGTGACCTGCCGTATAATGCTATGAGGTTGCATTTCCTCAGCAGGCGATCAAAGTTGATGGCGAGATGGAGAGAGCTGAATACATGGCCATCTTGGAGGAAAACCTGCTGGAAGTTACAAAAGTTGATTGACTTTCCAACAGGCGACTGATCCTAAACGTAAAGCCAGCTACATTAAAATGACTTAAATCCAATAAACTATTTGTGTGAGAGTGGTACAAAGTCCAGAAATTAATTTATGGGAACAACTGAACATTCATATACAAAAACAATAAATAAATAAATGAAAATCAGACTCTGGTTAAAGCTGTTATGGACATACCACAGCTGCACTTCTTCTTGATAAATTTCACAAATGTGAGCTCTGTTTACTAATTAGTGTAATTCTGAAATCAATTATTTGCTCTGAGTTTTATGTGGGGTGTCAGAGTAAAAATGCCAGACTAGATATGGCTTTCAGATATTCTGATAATTATTTTAGGTTTGTCCTTTAAAAAATATTCCACACATTTCTTTTCTCCTCACCTCTTAGCAAAACTTTTGTTATGTCACAAATTACACACACACACACACACACACACATATATATATATAAACTTTGGGGGTCATGAAAACATCTAAAGATTCTGCACATGATCTTATAAATTACATGAGCTTTGAATGTGTAAAGCTAAAAAGTTGAACATGACACAAAGGATGGGCCACAAAAGCCCTGACCATTAAGAAACAGAGACGTTGTGGAAAGGATCAAGAGAGAAGGAGGAGTGAAGGTGAGGTACAGGTTTGAAGGAGCAAAGAGAGCAATTTGCCGCCACAGCACACACAATGTCCCCTCCATGCCTGTGGGCCACGTGAAGACTGCTCCTTCAATTACACTTCACACTGGTCAGGGTGAAAGAGACAGAAAGACAGAGGGGGAAAGAGATGAAGGAGGGAGACGGAGACAAATAAGGTCAAAGAAAAGCTGCGATACAGACAACATGTTAGGGAGGCATCAGACAAAAGCATAAAACCAGCCACCTAAAAGGTGGGTATGTATAAAAATTTGTCTATTAATCCTATGAGACAATAAAAGAGAATGAAGACTGAAGTAAACATGTACTTAGAAAACATCCTGGAAATAAATTAAAAGGGTTTTCCAAAAGCTTTTTCGAGCTTTCAGCAGCATGCTAAAAGTATTCTAGTCATGATCCTGGATGAATAAGCAATGTGAAGAATTCCACAATGGCAAAATCCCTCTAATAAAATCAATCAACAATTAAAAAAAATAATAATCATAAAAAAAAACAGTCTGTTTTTGATAGGCTAACATCCCTCCTCATATTTCCTGTTTGAGCTTCCTCTATCATTTCCTATCTTCCCTCCAGAGGGTATTTAGACTAGAGTCTGAACAGGTGAAAACTGTAGTTTCAATTGAATAAGTGCTTAATAAATCCCTTTTATCACCAGGATGGCTGTAAAATAACATTCACCTTAGGCTACAATAAAAAATAAATATGATGAGCACAGATGACAACAGTTAAATTTGAGGTGTACTTTACTGAATAAAAGTTTGTGGAAAACTCTATTAAAGGGACAATTCGGGATTTAGGAATTCAAATTGAGGAAGCAACTAATATCTTTGCTGTGGTGTAAATTTCTCTTGGCGTCATGTTTCAGATAATTTTCCTTGTTAAAATATAATATTTTTATTTAAAGAACCTTTAAACAACCACTATATGTGCAGATATTTACACTGAAAATTAGGATAAACAAAATCAAATGTTGGATTTGATGCACCACCAATGTGAAAGAAGCACTACAATTGCAACATCCTCATTTAAACCGAGTCATTACCTCAAAGAAAAGTAAGGCATACATGATCAAATCGTCTTCTTTTAAACTGCTGTCATATTTTCCAGAGGATTTTTTGTGCTGCTTCAGTTTTCTCTCATTTACTCTTAGTTTTGGTGATTTGATCAAAGTGACTTTCTTGTGCATGTGGAACTTTGTTTTCCACATGCATTTTAGCAAATGGAAACACCTAAATATCAAACAATTTTTTTTTTAAATGCTAATAAAAATGTTGCTGCTCATGCTGAGTTGTGCTTCTGCTGCATACTTTTCTTGAAATAAAGGATTCCAGGTGAGGAAGACTTTCACTACATATTAGAGAGGAAAACAGGCTCACCGGGGCTGCCAACAAGAGCTTTCCATGGTCCAGGTGATACGCTGAAGAGATCACAGTTTGTTGGTAAAACAGTTGACACCGAAAGAGCAGCAGAGAGAGTGACAAGGGGGCAGCTTGTAATACAGGGGGCCGCAGACGCGATGGAGGCTCACTTCCACTTTTTCAAGCCTTTCGATCAAGCTGCTCAAACGTGCCCACCAGGCAAGAGCCGGATTCTGGAGAAGCAGGGCGGCGGACTATCTGGAGGAATTGAAGGATGGAGGTGGAGGTCTGGGAGTGCTGGGGAGGAGGGTGGGAGGGTGAGAAGTGCCTGTATCAATCCGTCACTGACTGACAGCTGACTCCTGCGCTCGCTGTGGCCACGGGCAACTGACCAGAACTCAGGCGAAGCTGGCCAGCTGTTTGCTGGGATACATCTCTTCGCCTCCAACACGTTCAAACACATATAGACCGTGATGGAGAGAAATTTTCCATCCAACAATAGCTATATCCCTACCACCACCTCCCTGCCTCCCCCTGCCTCCTCGGTCTGTCTGTGACATCTTACAAGTCAATCAATCAACCTCAGCGAGCTGGCATGAAAGCGCTGCATTTATACAGAGCACACCCTGCCTGTCATACTTGCTCAAGTATTTTTATTTAAACTGACCTTCAAACCAATCCACTTTTCTCCCCCTGTAACGCCTCAGGTATTTGCAGCAGCGCAGGAGCTCTCAGACAGATAGGAACAGTAGAGAAGAACATCTGGTGTCTTTCAGTTCCACCCTCAGCAGCTTTCACCTGAACTCTTGGTATTTGAAAACCTTTATCACTTGCAGGCCCTCAGAAAATCAAATGATTGTTTCATCTGTATCCACGCGTATGTGTGTGTTAGCTCATCCTCAGACTTACTAAAGATTCTCTGCAAATCACTATGTGATATACCAGAGGAACTTGTATCTGTGTATGGAGGTGAAACATATAATCATATTAATCACAATGAACTGATCAACTAATTTAGTAATTGATTAGTTATCAACTAGTGTATGTGATCTACAAAGATCATTTGCTGAAAGAACAACACACTCAGAGGAGTAATTAAGTATAAACTGTTCAAGAAATGTTTGCATTTAAGATGAAAAAAGAAACCTTTGTCTGTAAATATACTCTGCTCAAAACTAAGTGGCATAGTTTTAGTTTCACCTGATTCAAATTTTGTAAAACAAAATCCTATTGTGCCTCTTTTTCCTATCCAATTATCAATCAGATAGTAGAAAAATTAATCAACAAATAAGTCATGCATTTAAAAGGTTTCTTAAGCTGCAGATGTATCCTCTGCTAAATGAAATGCTATGTCATTGCATTTTGGTCAGAAAAGTTTTTCTCATTTCAAATAATGAATTGAATTACTTATTTTCATGATTTAATGTATTTCTAATATTATTTTAAAAAAGACAAACAAGTCAATAAAAAAATAGCACAATTTGCCAATGTTTTTTTAATCCAATTAATCGATAGAATAATCAGTTACTAAAATAATTGTCAGTTGCTGTCCAGTTTGTCATTACTATTGTTTTAAAAATGTTCTACTTCACAGTTCTTTTTCAGAGGTAAAATGATAGAGATTTGCAATCAATCTCATTCTCTTGCAAATTTAATTACATTGTGAGAACAAATTTGAGGCATTTTATAAACATCTTAATGCCAATTCAGTTCATCTTCTCTATTCCTGGTGAGAAAAGGCATTCCACAGCATAATACTGCCAACACCATGTTTCATCAACGGGATCAGGATTGTGCATTCTTTGTGTCTTTGGGCGGTGTTTGGGGGATATCGGAGTGAAAGAGGTTAAATACCAGTACACGATTTGGGCTGCTATTGGTAAAAAAAAAAAGGGGGGGGGGAAATCTGTGAACCAAGAGTGTGAAAAGGAGAACCACTCCTGAAAGAGAATCGTGGGCTGTCAGTTGTAGTTCCTCTCAAGCCATGAAGAGGACACAGGAAACCTAAGTAAGAAGGTGCTCTTCTTTGGACTGCAAACCAAATGGCAGATGTGACAGAAAAATAGCACTGAACATCAACATGAAGACAACATCCCACACAGTGATGGTACAATCATACTAGGTGTTTTGGTTTATGGTTGTTAGTGAAGGACAAGTTACAGGTATAATTCACAACACTCTTCAAGTTGGAGGATTAACAGTAAACACTGAAGTATTAACTGTTCACTCGATGTTCCATTCAGTGTTGAACTTTGCGTTGAGTTTTCGTTTTTGCAAAATTGCTTTGTTCTACAGCTACACATACCCTTTGTAACACACTCTCCAAAAAATCAGTTGCCCCATCACTCAAAGCGCACCTCAGTTTCAAAATTAAAGAGGGACTGTCAGGTTTTTCAACTTGCATCTCCGTTTTCAATCTAACAACCTTTCTCCCCCAACAGTACCTCCCTTCATCATCTTACTGAAAGTCTCCCCGCCACCAGACTCAGCCCAACTTCTGACAGTATCTCAGCAGGAGGGCACAGTCCTGATGGATGCCACAGATGGGCTTTTCCCTTAGAGCTCCTGGCTGCAGCTCAGTGTGTTCCCTGCAGGGTCAGAAGCCAGGGCTCCCCATGAAATGAATGTTGTAACAGGAAACAAAAGGAGGGCCCCAGTCCTCACCAAGAGGCAAAGCTCCCTCTTGAGTCTCATCTTCCATGTCAGGAATTGGGGGGTAGGTCAAAGAAAGAGAGAGCTAGAGATATAGAAATAGAGAGAGAAGGGTGCTGCCAGGTTAAAAGTTTGTTGGTCACAGAAAATAAGGACTACTACTTAAAAAACAAGTGGAATATTTAGAGAAAGACTTTTATTTGACTGATAGGGAGCATGAGTTAATCTACAGCTCTTTGCTTTACTTGCACACACCATAGTGTAGAATTATTATATTCATGCTATTATGGTTCATGATTATGATTACTTTGTTGTAATGTCCCAAGCAGTTCTTGCTTTGAAATTTCCAGTGTTCATGTATGACAAATGCTATTGCCAACTCCCACTATATCCACAGCAAACGCCACAATGGACATCATGCTTTGCTTCCATTGCGACTTTTACTGTTGTGGCTCTTTGCATTTTGATAACCCCTCCAACACCCATATCTCAAGACATTGTCAATAATCCATTAAAAAGATATACATGAAAGATATACAAGCAGCGAGTATCTTTTAATTCAAGAAAAGTAAAATGTTAATGACAGACTCTCATGCAGTGGCTTTGTGTTGGAGGGAAACAGATTAGCAGATAAACTCTTGAGTCGGTTTTCGAATATTAAAGATAAAAAAAGAAAACATACAGTAACTCAAAGTAAAAGCTCAGCAAATAGCCAAGTCCAGAAGAGAGACGGGGTCAAACACTAAAAGACAGGGCCAGGTAAATCCATCTATAGAAGGAGAACATCAAGTTGTTGGCAGCTTTACTCCAGCCAAACTGCGCCTGCCGGAAGGTGTCACAGCTTAACAGCAGAACACCAAACAAGATGTTGCTTCTATGAAGTGCAAAAAACGTAAAGTTAAATTTTGCGATATCAGTAAATAACCCAAGATTAGAGCGAAGTAGGAGAACGTCTCAGTGTTGGAAAAGTGGTCATTATGTCCTCCAGCAACCTGAGCCTATAGCAGCAATCTAATCTAAGCCCCTCTGACAATAAGATTTGTAAAACAAGGAAAGCGCTACACCTAAATGACAGACAGGATATCTCTGATTCTATATGATTAATTTCACCACACAACCATTGCTGAAAAGTATTAATGATCATCAGAATGTAAAAATTTATAAATAAATATTTTTAATTAGTTTTCATGTTTTTCATTTGGATGGACTTTTTATGTTTTCACCTTAGTTATACACATGTCAGTGCAGCAGTCATAGAGACAATTAGCCTGTCAGACAGGCTAACCCCATCTGAGAAAATCCATCTGAAAATAAATGTGTATTAAAAACATTATTCTGCTCTAAGTGGTCATACCTAGAGTACATATTGTATACTCAAGAACAAGGCAAGACTCTGATTTAGTCATAGCTCTTCAAACTAATCACAAGAGTGTCAGCCATGGTGACAGTGATACTGTACAAAGATATCAAGTGGGTACAGGATGCAACGAAAATGATTGGCAAGTATATGAATATAAGGAGTTATCTGGCAGGCTCATCCCTGCAGCTGACCTCTGGTGAGTCAGACTAGAGCAAAGCTAGAAATTCAAAGAGAACTTAAAACAGCAGTCGCATACACGACTATGCCTGACAAATGTTCTCTGACTTATTCCAGAATCCCCTCCCCTCTTCTTTATGTGGAGTTAGTCACTTATTAATCAAAGAGAGGCTGCTTCTGGCATCGAATATCATCACAGCTTGGAGGCCCAACGGAACCTTTTGAGTGTTTCAACCCAACAGCAGCGTTTGGCACCTTGGAAATGAGAAAAGGTTGGGCAGACAAATCCAGAAGCTGTGAGTAAAAAAGCCAGCAAGCTTTTAATGCCAAAATGGTTTCTATTACCCTTATATAAAGCTGTGTTAGACTTAATATATTATTTCAAACTCTTTTGATAGAAGGGTACAGTTATAACTCTGTATAACAGAACCAGTTGGTTGGTGCCCATCTCCTGTGGTTTATTGGGTGAGAGGAGGGGGACAGATTGGACAGGTCAACAAAGAGACGGACATAAACAGCTAAACATACACCTACACACGCATACCTAAGTATTACCCACTGAGCCTAACATGCATGTCTTTGTATTATTGCTTATTTATTTATTTATTCAGAAATGATAGCGCTATGCAAACACAAGCATCCTAAACACACTTCCCACCTTCACTCTCTCCCTTCCTCATTGGATTCAGTTGGCTGATACATGGTCATCTGCAAGCATGCGAGTCCAAGTCCGAGTGCGTGTGGGTGTGTGCGAGTGTGTGTTTCATGCAGGCGCGTGTCTGCATTAAGTTGAGATAAGCTGATCCCAGTTAGATTGCAGCCTGTTGGAGCTGAGAGTTGCAGCAGGCAGCGCAGCCATGCAGCCTCTGGCTATCCACTAAATTAAAGGCCTAATGCACAATCCTTCGTGCAAGCTGACAAACTAATGAAATGGAGAAGTGGGGGGCCCCCAGGAGGATTGGCCGGCAGATGAAGACGCCTGCAATGAGGGATTCAACCCAGGAGCAAACCTCCCCACCTTTTCTCCCCTCCTACATTTCTCTATCCCTCTCCCAGTTTTGTGCTCATTCTCTCCGTTATTCACCATCTGCCTCTCACTTTCCCTCGCTCTGCACAAAGCAAAAGATGTCAACAGCATGTCTAAGCGCTCGAGAAAAGGTGCAGTTCTGCAGCATCTAGTTCTAAGAGCATTTCACATGATTCTTGATGTGTGTATGCATAATTATGAGGAGTTCAGACTTTTTTTATGGTTGTGTTTTGTTTGTTCCTACCTAACATGACGGTCCCCGCAGACGACTTAACAGACTTAACCCACTAACCTTGGAAGAGGTGCTTTGTCTATAAATAACTGCCACCAATTAAAGCTGTTTTTCTGAGTCCTCCCCACTGAGCAGGGCACCACAGCGTCCCTGACGACTTGTCTCCGGAGCAGTTCAGCAAAGGAGCCAGCACCCTGTTAATTAGAGCTGCTATCATTTACCTGCCCCTGTCTTGGTGCAGAGCCACATTATCTCTTACACTTAGACAATAAAAGGTATCGGCGCATATGAATGCAAAGTAATTGTGTCTCTACAAAAAAATAAAACTTCTTATAATATCCCTAAATAATGGAAATAAAATTATTCGCACCAGTTAAGCTTTTCGCTGTTTTATCACAATGCAGCCACACGTTTTTCTGTATTTCATTTGGCTTTTATGTGATAAACCAACACAAAGTGATGCATAATTGTGAAGCGGAGTTCATTTGTATTCGGCTCGCCTCAGTCAATACTTTGTAGAATCACCTTTCAATGTAATTAGAGTTGAAACTAAATGGTAAATGGATTTTGCATATCTAGATTTCTGTCCATTCTTCAATGTTGACCAGCTTCCCTGTCCCTGATGAAAAAAGCCCAATACCACCGTTATGTTGTATTGTGGCCATGGTATGTTCAGTGTGAGGTTACACCACACTGAACACAGTGTTCACACACACACACTGTTTCAGCATGTCGAAAAATTCAGCAATTGTTTCATCTCACTTTCTTTCACATGTTTGCTGAAAACTTTGAGGGAAACTGCAGACAATAACAGCTCTGGCTTTCTTTCAACATTGACTTTCTGTTTTTCATTATTCTATAAAGATCACAATTGTAGAGTCCATGATCAATGTCTTTCCTGTGAACAGATTCCCCCACCTGAGCAGTGGCTCTCTGCAGCTCCTACAAAGTTACCACAGGTCTTTTGGCTGCAACTCTGATTAATGGTCCCTTTGTACTGACCGTAGGTTTGCTTAGTCTTTTCATTTTTGGATGATGGATTGAAGGGTGTTTTATGTTTAGACCAGATTATCTACATGTGAACTTTGTTTTCTGATCCAGTGACCTCTGATAGAAACTCAGTGGATGTGGTTTTATTTTTGGGGTATCAGTTTAAAAGAGGCTGCTGAACACATGTAAAATAATTATTTTCCTCTCCCTTCACAATTATTAGCAACTTTTTATAGGTCAGTCCTTTAAAAACCATACTAAAATATTTTAAAGTATGTGGTTGTAGCGCTGTAAATGCCAGCAATTTGCCACCTTCACTCACTGCTGAGGAAGAAAACTAGTCGTTTCCTCCTGTTTTACATCGGTCTTTGTAAAAAACTGACATTGGACATGTGCATTAAAAGAACAATGAATGAGAGAAAAAAGGGAGGAAAACAGTGTGATAGCTGCAGCAGGAAATGAGCTGAATTACTCTTTAATTGCCATCGCTATCAATTAGAAGTCTCGGAAATCTGTTGTGGTTTGGTTCTTTTTCTCCGCCTCCTCCGCCACAGTTTGTTGTTCTTACGAAGCTATCTATTAACATCTTAATTGCCGCCTGGTTGTCTCTGTTGTGCCGTTGCAATTCCACCAAGTCTGACTTCTAGCTCCGAAAGCCAGCTGTCTTTAAACTGGATAGTGGGAACACTTTGGACTGGGTCTCTGGCACAAGCAGCAAAACCTCCATTCTCCAGATGTGCATGATGTTGTTACCATGATTTATTGGAATTAAATTATATTTAAATAGAGATTGTTTGTTTTTGGCACAGGGTAAGTTTAAAAAAATAAATAACTAAAAGGTGTTGTGTTTCAGTTCACCTCTGCTTGTGCATTTTTCAGTGTCATGGGTGTGAAATTGCTCAGTCAGATGCTGATGATTAAGTGGGCAAAATGTAATGATGCTATCTAGCCTATAAGTGGCTAGGCCCATGGCTGATCAAAGGTTAACACCACTTCACCTTTAAGACAGGTTCCATTAGCAATTATATTGGGTTAACACCAGAGCTTGTGCAATATCTGTGTGTAAATGTGTGTTGTTGCGCTGTTCTGTTTTTCTCCCTAAATTGGTGCATATCTTTTCCAAAAAATTCTAGATGCGTTTCGATAACTGAGTCTGGCCTGAGGAATATTGTGTGTTTGTCATAAACACCCAGAGACAGGAAACAGCCAGAATGTGTCAGTCAAACCCTATCCATCTATCAGCATCTACTAACCAGCCTGCAGTCAGTGGTGTTGTGCTAAATGGCATTTTTACACATTAATGCATTGGATTACACTGAGGGATGGAGGGAAAGCTGTGGCAGCTGCACAATAGGCTCCGCTCCCCCAAACAACACGCACAACACCCGGGAACACACACAACGCTAATAGCCCTGCCTTTGACATTTGAAGTAACATTATTATAGAACTCATTTGGTCCACAGACGCCCCAGGCGGGAGGCTCTGTTCATCAGGTAGGCCAGGGCTGCAAGAGACCGGGAGTTGAGAGGGGGGGACATGCAGGGAAGGGGGCATGAAGCAAGAGGTGGAAGGGGGGTGGATGTCAGAGCCTCTGGGTTTGACATTCTCAGCACAACAGACAGCAAAGACGAATGCTGGGTAGCCTACCGTCTGCACACGCATGACTTAACCCATTCCTGCAAACGACCATATTCAATCCCATACATGACCTTTCAAAAAAAAAAAAGCTGAGGCTTTCTTCTCTGTGCTCCGTAGGACCCTATGTGGACGAGGCTTTTAAAGCAGTTACAGCAACCAAGAGGCTTTAGCTGCAACTATAACCAGACAATCTAAAAACCTGCAACAGGTTGGTTGTTTATGGATCAGGGTCAAGGTTGCTATGCTGTTCTAGTCCTTAACTTTTGGTCAATGTTGAAGGTGAACCTCAACCTCAACTCTTTTGGACAGATTTCCATCAAGAGGATCTAACTATCTTCTTATCAATTATATATTTAATGAAGTGAGCACAGCTGCCACCAGTATGTTTCATAGTAAAGACGGTGTGTTTTTATGTACACACGATTTACAGGTAGCCCAAAAAGTTAAACTTTGGTCCAATTTGACCAGATCAACTTCTTCCACAAATGCCTGTGCAGGACTTGTTTTAGGTTTCTTTCAACAATGGGTTTCTTCTTGACACTTTCCACAAGAGCCATATTTGTACTGCATCTAACTGTATGCTGCATATTTTCATTTCTAAACAAAATATTAGTCCATCAAATAAAATCCAAATGACAAAATGTTGGGCACACACACTTTTGAAAGTCTCTGTAAAGTCAGTGATTTTTACTCTCTTTTGCTCTGTTGGGCAGGTGCATGTGGTGTGTGAATATTTGTGTATAGCTGTAGATGTGCAGGTTAGATGGGGTTCGAGGGTCAGGAGATGCTGCAGGGCTGTGCTGACGGCTGCAGGAAACCAATCAACCTTGTCTGTGTATTCCACGACCCGTCGTTTTCTTAATGACCTGCCCTGACAGGTCCGGTGCAGCCGCAGCCAAACCTCCCTGCGATGCTCAATGGATGACCGGCCCCCATCAGCAACATGCTAATGACTGAAAGGGGGGGAAGGAAGCAAATTGAAAAATAGACAAACAGAAGAAAAGGTGTAGCGTCAGTGAAAGAATAGATTGTTGCCTCCTTTAAAGAACAGGGACTATTAAGACACAGAAAGAAGGTGCTATAAATAACTTTGCTAGATGAGGTGACACCTCATGTTTTTAGTGGAAAGAATTGTTTTCAAATTATTTTTTCCCCTATAATGTAGTGTGTTGTCAGCCAGTAGGTTTGTAGTGATGACATAAAGCTTTTTCTTTATTGGATTAATTTAATATAATGTACATTAAAATCATGGTTAAATGGCCTTCCTCTTAATATAACAGCTAAAGGTATAATTCAATTATAATATACATAAATTTAAAAGTAGAATCAACTAAAGACCAGTTTTAGCTTTGAAGGAGCTGCAGACACTTGTCACTGCCTATAACCCTGAACTCAACATCTCTGTTGTGAACCATACAATGTTGTGCTGTTGGAAATATGTTAGTTGTTGTCTGTCTATTACATCAAATTTTAATAAAATACTTTGAAATTTCCTGTGAGAAAGTTCAAATGTTGTAAATATTTTACCTAAGCACATATAAGACACTGGCTCTAGAGTCTCTGTTTTAAGCTAGCATTAGCTTTTCACTGGATGGTATTGAGAGGCCTTTTGTTAATTTTAGATGGAAGAAATATTATTCACAGTTCCTGTGTTTGTTAGCCAACAGGATGGACAACATTTGAGTCTGAATTGCAGAAATTGGTTTTCTCGAGTGGTATTTTTGCTTCAAAACATAAGTTGCACTTAGCACGGTAGCTAAATCAAATCATTCAAGATTGTGTTTGTGAATCTGAACAACTGAATCTTAAAGAATAATCAACCACTCGGCTCTGTGTGTGTGTTGCTGTTGCACCATCCACTGCATCTATTGTGATTTCATCCGCAGCTCGTAGGACTGCATCACAGGCTGTGGGAAATTATATCAATCCCAACTAGGCAGTCATTAAAAGACTTTTTTGAAATTGTTGTTGCACCGTAAGCTTTCTTGTTTTTGTTGTTGCTTCCGCACCTCATTCGTGCAAGTTGACATATGTTGCGGTGAAACCCAACTCAGCTCCACCGGAGAATTATCCCGCCATCTGTCCACCCCCGTGTCTAAGCCAAGCTACATACCATCCGTGCTGGTGTTCATTTCTCCACTTTCCATACCTGCTCTGAGCTGCTATCTGGTCATTAAGGTCATTGACCTGAAATCTGATAGCAGTCAATGAGTTAACCAAATGAGCTATCTAATAGCTGAATCCTGCTCTAAGCACACACGCTTCCAATACTGCTGTGTACATTACTGGCGTAAACCCGGGTGGTGAGGGAGGGGGCGGACAAAGGGGAGACTTGATAAGGGAAGCAACAAAACTGAAGATAAAGGGAAACAGGAAAACCTTATGTATCATTCAACACAGATTTTATTTTTTTTCTTTGGTATGAGACACAGCTGCACAATTGATTTATCATTTTTTATTTAGAGGATGTACTCTACCTCATAAAACCCAGTAAAATGAAATATGCCTGTGAAATAAATTGCAAAAAATTCAAGGTTTTCTCTACGTGATGGAACTATATTTCAATTCCTGCCATTGTGATGCTTGCCAGAATCCCCTGGCAGCCACAGAGAGGTTTGGGACTTTTAAGCTGTTTGTTTCATCTCAGGTATTAACCCCAATTTTATACCTACGCAGTGAGATAATCATGGTTTCAAGCTGTTAGTGTTTTCTTCACTTACCAAATCTACACACTTTTAATCCCTGGAAACTAATTAAGATTTATATAATTATAGTTTTTGAGTTTTTAAGTCAGTTTGTGCGTGCCCGGATTTTGAGCTTGTGTGTGTGGGATAAGAGAGACAAGCTTCGGAAAAAGATGGGAAAGAAAAGGCTGTGGAAATCCAGTGTCTTCGGGAGGCGAGGCGAATGAAGGTAGAGCAGCAAACAAGGCTTCCATTATGTGTGTTGGGAGGCATCATGCTGCTGCAGTCCTTTAGAGTAGCCATTGACTGACCACCTTCCCGAATCCCCTTGCACCACACACATTTACACTCACATATACACACAATCAGGCCCTGGAAATACCTCGCATTCCTTCCACTTCTCTGACTGCTCTCTGGCCAAGAGGAGATAACAAAGGAATGGGCAGGCGCTGAATGCCAGCCTGCAGTTTGGATACAGAAGCCCTTTTTTTCCCTTATTGAAGCCACTGGACAGCACATCTTATCTTGCCCATCCCATACACAGATATCTGACTGTTCTGCTAATGAGATGGAGCGCACAGCACATCTGAATAAGACACTATCCTGGCTCACCTGTTAATCCCATTGAAGTGAAACCTCATCCTGCTGTCAAAGGAGCACTTTGGCTTGTCCCTGTACCTGGTCCACACCTCGTACCTTGGCTGGGCCAACTGCAGCCCTACCACTCTCCCCTGGGATGAGGTTTTCTCTTACTCTCAGGCTCAAGTTGCCGGCTCCGATGTCCTGGATTCCCTGGGTCTCTCGCCTCCTGTTTCACCTCCTGTAACATGCCTCTTTTACTTTTGCCATGCTCAGGTCATGTATACTATTCACCTCTTGAGTCTTCATCAAGACAACAAAGAGGGATTGCAAACAGATGCGCCGCTGCCCATTTGCCCGAGGGTTTTGCTCCACTGATGCACAATCAAGATCAAATAGATGATATTGCGTGAACATGAGGCAGCAGATTGATTTTCAGGGCCAGTTCATTATAGTGTAAGGGCAGCACTTGACAGTCAGGTGATGTTCCGGTTGAAGTCCCCCAAACTCTCTGCTGCACGCTGGCCAGAAAACAGAAGCACAGATACAGAAGTTGACTTTGATGAGACGGGCAGGTGGGAACACACTGTGATTCAGCCACTGCTACCCCACTCCAACTGGAACCAATTCTGTCTTTTTAAAGTTTTTTTTTTCCTTTTACTGTCCAAGACATGTGCAAACTTCATTGTCATCATTGAAATTCAATGGATATGCAAGATGTTTTTTAGCACATATAATAAATTCTTAATTTCTAAACTTACATGAACATATTTGATTTAAAATTTGTGAATTTGAAGGAATGATTTTTTTCAAACATGCAGATTTGCCAGTAATGTCTGTTTTTGTTATTACTGCAACATATATTGTTTCCTGAGTGTGAGTTGGGGGTTCAGGAATGTGTGGTCTTCCTATGGTAACAACATACAGATGATGCCAGAGGACTTTTAGTTCAAGTGGAAACATAAAGTGTGCAATGTAGCTGAAACCATAGGTTTACATTCACCTGAAGAAAGACGCATTTCCTTTTTTTCTTACTGTCTGAAGTTAAATCACACATAACATCTCTCACGTTACATCAGTTACCTAAATAATTTCAATTTGCTAAATGCCACAATAATAAATATGCAAGAGACTTATTTAATCTGAAAATCACAAGTTTAAATATATTTCCTCATATTTAAGCTTCCAGTTTCAACTGTGTGTAGTAAGAATTGCCTCCCACAAAAAGCACACAGTTATCTTACCTGGAAAGATTTACAGCAAAGTGGAAGGTACAACTACTAAACAGGCTAAGAACAAGGAACTCGCATTAGTAATACAACAGTTTCTACCACTTGCATTCGGTTCTACAATTAGGACAATGTTTCCCCTGCAGTTTGATTATCGCCCTGCAGTTGAAGACGCCATCATCAACAAACGTAAAGTCATCTGGACAAAGCAGGCAAAACTGTGAGGATCATATTATTTGATTTCTCCCGTGGATTTAATACAATTCAGCCTGATCTGCTTAGTCAGAAACGGTGAATGACTCAACAATTACTGTGGTCCACTAACAGAAAAAGGTTGTGAGATAGTTTTTATCGAATCACCACAAAGTGAGATTTGTCTTGTTCTGAATGAAGACCAATCTACATCCACTGTTACAAAACTAGCCAAGTCCCTCTGTGATGTGTAACTATACAAATGAAGGAGGCATCACACAGGTGAAGAAGGAATGGACCACTGCTGGTAAGAGTGTAACGTTACACTCCAGACATATGTGCCACCTTGGCTCTGTTATCACCTCTCTTGAAGGCTCACAGATATAACACAGAGATGCCATTCCTCTGCATTTGTTTCACAAATGACATGGAAACTGACAGAAGGCATCTCAGGCATGGCTTGAAAGTTTTGTGTGAAGTAGCTTGAATATGCATTCAAGCTGTTCACAGGACAATATTTGTTTATTCAAGATATTTATGCTCCAATGCAAAGACAAAAACACCATGACTGAAAAAGCACAAGCCAAAAACAAAAAGACCTCCCAATAACTCCAAAAGGTATATATATATATATATATATATATATATATATATATATATATATATATATATATATATATATATACACAGATGGAGCGCATATCTGATATATAATATTGAAGTGAAATGGGATATATATATATATATATATATATATATATATATATATATCTTGCAGTTTATTTCTTATTTTGCAGTGGTAATAATTTAAAAGACATAGACAAAGGAAGTATCAGTTATTAAGCATTTTCACTTCATAACTACTTCCATATAAGGTGTGCTGAACTCTTCAGATACAGGAGTTTTTGTATTGATCAAATATTTTATCACAAAAACAGACAGTAGTTTGAGCTTGAAATGAATATATTCAGTAATTCACATTCATAAATTATGTTGGAAGGCTTTGCACTCGTGCTCTATTTTTAGTATGCTGCATAATTTCAGGCTATTATATCCTTATCCCATTGCATAACTATCTGGTAGATAAGAGATGACGCTGTAAATAGCACTCCTGTGCCACTTTATTGAATGTAAACTGCATGTTTACATGTTAAGCTGATGATTAAACGATCGCTTGTAAAATTATTGAAACTGTTGGTGATATCGAAGCATATTTTTCTTATTCCTGTTACTGATTTAATTCCTACCTAAATAAAAATATTCTGACTATAGCACACTATAGTTTCTCCTTTAGAAGGGCATTAAAGAGCTTTGCACTGTTACCTTTTTACTTCCACGGTTGATCATGATTTGTGAAACAAAAAGAGGAATGTACAGCTGAGACAATCATGAAGAATATTCTTCTACCTTTCAGCCATAGCAAGGCATGTTCTGCTTACAAGCTAGCATTATTTCTAAAAGTTTAAATTACATGTCTGTGATCAAGATTACAGTCCCAAGGCTATCTTCTCTGTTTTTTTCTTCAGAGCTGCTGATTTTACGGGGCATTGTCAGGACACTTGAATCTTCTCCTCTTCTCTCTTGGATTAGAGTCATGTCCTTAAAAAGACTTAATACCTGTATATTACCAGTAAGTCAATATATATATTTTTGAAACTTTTGCTTTTCATTTGAGTGCACACATATAAAAAACATTAGAGACAGAAAGAGAGCACAAGAAAGCCCGAAGTTGCCAAGAAGGATGACATCTGGCACACTGAACTTGGGCATAACACAGAGGCCACTAAAGATGGAATAGTTTTCCTGTCCTTTAGGTTTTTGTTGTTCCTTTCCATGAAGCCAAGATTTCCATTATTTCATTGTACAGTAGTGCACATGTTTATCATGTAGACAAATTCCTTAATTTTGGGGGGTCAACAATCAGCTGATGTTTACATGTGAAGACGATCTTGTCCACCAGTTTTATCTACCTAAATTAGATAAAATTTAGGACAGTGGTTAAAAATCAACCACTGTCCTCTGCTACTCTCCCATGAGAAAGGCTTCACTGATAGACAGATCCACCAGATTATGTCTCCTCATTTGTAATTAATAGTCACCCCAATCTTGCAGATTCATCAACTTTCTTGCTATATTTAGCAACATTTTAGACAAAAAATTTTGGTATCGGCCAAAATTGGAATTGGCAAGTCGGGCATGTTAACAGATTGGTAATCGGCCATAAAACTGCAATCGGTGCATCTCTACTGGAAAGAGATGGTTTTGTGTATGAACAGAAATTTCACCTTCTTTATTTTCACAAATCTCATTCACTTTTCACAAAACTAAGACTGCTCACTATATCCTTTTCTCTGTGCACATATACTCCATTTATACAACAGGAATTCAAAAACTGTGTTGAGATCCTGGTAAGAAATTTCTTTTTTTCCTTCTTTTCATTGAGTGTTCGGAATTTAAGTTAAACACTGCACTCATATTTTTGAAAATAGTCTAAATACATGCACATGCATGACAGCAAAAAATAATTTGCACGAACACGGAAATCATGTGAAGGCTTTCAGTCTTCCCACATCCACATATTAATGAAACCCAATATCCCAGTAGATGGAAGGGCTGCCAGTTGAAAAACAGAACATTTTTGATATATATATATATATATATATATATATATATATATATATATATATATATATATATATATATATATATATATATATATATATATATATATATATTTTTTTTTTTTTTTTTTTACAAGAAATATTTTTGATGTATTTTACATATACATTTTAACATTTACAAGAACTCTTAGATCAGTTAACCAGGAATCACCATAAATGAATTGATTTATAACCCTAACATACGCATAATACCAAAAGTAATGTCTTTGTGTGAATGAAAATGTCACTTTGAAGCATTATTCATAACCTCACTCTCAAAAGATTTGAGGAGACAGACAGAAAGGAGAAGTCACTGAAATTTGGATGAATTTCGGAGGCGCGGTAAGAACTCGGGAGGGGCCCACTCGCTGGATGAGGTCTGCCCTGGGAGCCCAGCAGGAGGCCCTGCCCCCTCTGGAAAGGTTTCCGACCATGGCACACCCTGGGGCATGACAGGCAGACACGGCCCCATGGGGTTCGCATGACGGTAACATTAGGCGGCATCATCTTTGCCACGTCTTTGTACAATATCAGGACCTCTGGATGGGGTGGGTGCATGTTTTTTTTTTTTTGTACGACAGTGGGTGGGCAGTGTGGTACTAACTTGTTCCAGCCGTAATCCCAAATGGCATAGGGAAAGCCCCAGGTAATGTTCTGGGAGAGCAGAGGCGACTCAGTGTCACGACGAGGCGGGGTTAGTGTGTCAGCTGGGTGTTTCCCCAAATCAACCTTGCACTCTTACCAGGACAGCCCTCAAACGAAATGGACCGCTGAAGATGACATATGCTGAAGGCAGAGACTGACTCTGTGTGCTTGTGAAATGTGTAATTTATGGCCCTGCGCACACACACACACACACACACCCCACACACACACACACACACACGCTCAGGCGCACACTGACTGTTTCTTTCCTCATAAACACACGTGTAATCCAGGCGGTGCTTGGATGTGTAAGCGTCGGCGCGCCTGTCGGAGCGCGTTTGGGCGTATACATTGCCTGTGCGCATGACTGAGGAGTTGTATGATGTGGACCAGTGGCGTTAGTGGTCTTACTGATGTTGATGCAGTCCAGACATCTTTATTTAAAGCCGACGTGGTTAAAGTAGCCTCTTAAGCCGGCCTTTTTACGCTTCTGTGGTTTAAGCCTGTGTGAAGAGATGTGCTAATTGCCCTGCCATGTCTGTGCTCGAGACGCGTGGGAGCGCTCCCTGAAGCCCAGCAATTTGATCATAGCTGATTACTGGCGCACCCACAGCCCATAAGGCAAACAGGTAGAATGCAGATCAGCACAGAAGGGACTATAAGAACAGGGTATTAGCTATTAGTTTAGAGGCTTTGTATCTTCAAGGCTAAATTTGAGTTGGAAATGCGAGCTCCGTGAAGCTAGGTTTGTATGCTGGAGTCAGTGCAGCAAACATTTTTGAGGGGAAGCCTGACTGCAGCAGCAGCAGCAGCACCAGATCCTTTCACTGCTCTTTATGCTCATGTCCTGACAGAGCTGCTGCTGCTGATGGAGCCGCCTCGGGCATGTTGTGGCTGGATGCTGCCGTCCAGGCCTACATGTCAGTGTGAAACTGGCTCTCGCTGACCTCTTCAGTGCTAGGGGCCTTCCAACGAAGAGGAGTGGGGGGGGGGGGCCTCCAACTCCATCACATCCCTTCCAATTACTGACATCCTGCCGCCTTTGAACACACAGGAATCATAGTGAAGAATAGCAGAGGTCAGACTGCAGATGGAGAGGGTTGGAAACATCAGGGTCTAAGTAAGGGGGAAAGAAAGAGAAACCGGGGGGAGAGAAAAGAGAAAAACTATTTGTGTCACTGATGCCTCTGTAACCCCCCAACCCCAACCCTCCACCACCAAACCTCCAACCTTTTCAAGGCCTATGACTGAACTCTAATCAGGAGCAACTGTTTCAACAACAACAGAGGAAGGGCACAGAGAGGGAAAAATGAGCTTTCGACTGATTAAAACCATGAAAACAAAGTACATATATCTCATGTACCATCTGCATAAAGCCGGTTTGGGTCAATTCAAATACATTCATGTGCCATGGTAGGAAATTAAAGAGGAAAAAAACGTTTTTTTTTTTTTCTAAAAATTAAAATTATTCCAACAATCTATGCATATTTTAGACCGACGCTGTTTTGAAGAACTCTACAGCAGTGCCTTTTCATAACTTTTTCAGATTCTATTATGCTGACCAGAAACTTGTTTTATTAGGACTTTATATGAGAATTCAATTTATTTAATTTATTTATATAGTATCAATGTATAAGAAATGTAGTCTAGAGGCGGTTCATGAAAAAATTATTTTGGTTACATAATTATGAGTAATTGGTTAATTACTCAAATTGGTTTGAAAAATTGTCTTTCTGAAGAAAATCAGCAGATTACATAGAGTCATTGACTTGGAGAACTCACTCCTCCTGGACAAATACATTGATAGTAGGAAATTGTTTGTGTTGTGCCGTTAATTTTATAGAAATCCCTCATACCGACAATACATGGAGCGACAGTAGAGAGGGGAAAAAATTAGACTAATGCAAAGGAGTGCATAACTGTGAAGTGGGAAAAAAGGCAGATTTTTCTTTTCAAAAATAAAAGCTAAAATGTGTTATGCATTTTTTTTTCAGCCTATTTCTTTACACCTAAATTAAGATTTTAAATTTGAAATAAAATGTCACACAACAAACTGCCTTCAGAAGTGATCTAATCATGGTAATCATGTAGAACTCATCAATGTGCAATATGTGTCTAGAATAGCCAGGGTAACTCTGGAAGAGCTGCAGATATCCATAACTTGGGTGGGAGAATGTGTTGGGAAATCAGCGTGTCTTGTCAATTTACACATCCAAGTTTAACTTGAGACTGGGCTGAACATTCATTCACCTTGCTGCAAGACAACAACCCTAAACACACATGCACAGCTATGAAGAACTGAAGATGAACACATACATATGCATATAGTAAGAAAACACAGTCAAAGTCCAGACCTAATCCCAATGTGAATTTTTGCCAAAACCTGAAAAATGTTGCTTCAGAATGAGTGAGCTTAAGGGTTTTAAGCAACAAAAAAATTACAGAAATTTCAGTTTTCCAATCAATGTCATAAAATCTCAGAACAATACATTAAGGTCTGTGGCTGTAAGGCGACGAAACGCTGAAAACTTCAATCGGAATGTTTATTTGACAGTCACTACAGTAATGGATATGGTATAACATGGAAAGTAAATAAGTTTGTTAAGAGACTGACATCAGAGCTCACAAGCAGAGACTGGTTACGCTGCACAGTGTGTGTCATAGCTGAAGTCATGGCTGAATAAACTACCCCAGAAGCTGGGGTAGGGTTGGGCTTGTAGCATGTTTGTGCATGTAGGTTGTGGTTCTCCTGTAACAAATGGCATACGAGCCTGTTTGGTGTGTCCATCAAGGGTCCAGTGCCCTAAATCACAAATTAGCCTTTCCAAACCCATATCCCCATGACACAATGAAAAATCACACACGTGGCTATATTAGCTCACACACTCACATGCAGTCACAAAAAAAAAAAGAAAAAAAAAAACACCAATGACCTCACCCTCTCAAACTTTGCAAAGCAGTGCAGCCCAGAAATCCCTCGAAGGCCTCCCCTTTCAGTCTGCAAGCCCCGCACTGCTGAGTGGCCACATCAAGGGTCACGATGGGGTCGCAGTGGTCCGCTGTTCGACTCCAGTAAATCACTGCAGCCCAAGCATATAAAAATGTGCATCACATTTGTGGTAACACAATTACATGGGACAAGTTTTGGTGTTTTCAACGTGCAGTGAAAAATTACAAAAATTGTTTTCCTCTTTGAAATAAACCCACCATATCAGATCTGTTGATTTTTTTTGCTTTTTGAAAAAAAAAACAAGGAAGTTTTGTCCCACCTCGATCTCAGGAAATATGATGTGTGAATGTTTGTGAGACAGAGAGGAGGTGGGGGAAAGGAGCTTGTGTGTGTTTGTGAAAGAGTTTAAAGGGTGTTGAAAACTATTAGCCAGCTGCGGAGAGGCACTGTGCAGAGAATGAGTGATGAATTATTGAAGTGGCTCTTTAGTGTGAATGAAGTGTTGAAAATGTCCATTGCCACGAAACACTCTGACGATCCTGCGCAAGTCTCTCAGCAAAGTGTGTTAAAATGCATGTGTTGCTTCAGACAAGTACAGTTCCACACCTATTTCTGTGGGAACATTAACAGACAAGCTGGTGACTAATGTCTTCCTATTTCATTAATCCGCTGCTCTCCCTCTTCCTATTAAAACACCTCACATCTTTTTGATACTATTTTTATTTTTCCTCTCCCCGCTGCCGCACTTTCTCTCGACTTCTTGTCTCCTCTTCCTACGGCGCCCTCAGAGTTTTCTCTTGTTACAGCACATCCAGTGATCACTCACTGCGATGCCATCCTTTCAAGTCCTCCCTCTTTCAAAGAGCCATTGCCGTCGGGGGTAGAGCAAACAGGAATCTGAACCGATGCTTTTCGACAGCAGGGCTGCTCCTGCGTGTTATACCCCCATAGCAGAAGCGGAGGAGAGAGGGGAGAGGAGGAGGGGAAGAAGGAGGGGTCTGAAACACACATCACACATGAAAGTCACCTCACTCCAGAAATCACGGGTCCTGACGGAAAGGTAACAGCCGGCCGCAGGCATTTGGCAAGTTGCTAGGAGACAGGGAAGCACTGCACAGTGGACGGGATGAGGGGCTGTGAGGTTTTCTTAGTCATATGGAGCTTATACAGACGCACTGAATATATTTCTACAGAAATATATACAAACTCCATCGTGACATTTGAAAGAAGCCTCAAATATGATGTAAGTGCAAGTAAAAGTGCTTTCCAAAAGCCGCCCTATCACTTTAACTTTAAAGAAAAAAGTATGCTGGAACCACAAATTTCAATGTATTTTGTAACACAAACACTCAGATTTCTTTTGAGATTGCACAAGATTTAACTACATGCTTTAGAAACTTTTTCTGTTCCTAAAGCATCCCTCATTATGATGGTACCAATGCAATCAATCAGTTTTTGTTTTTTTTTTATTTTTATTGGACACAATGACCAAATTACTGAAATCAAGATTTTATTTTTTTAGGTTACTCAGCATACACTGGAAATCACAGCAAAGGTGGTGCAATATTTTGTATATTTATTTTCTCGAGCTGCCATGTTTGTTATTGACGACAAACATGGCATCTAAATGCTCAACATGACAACAAGCAAAACAAATCTTCAATTAGCCCTGGATAGAAACTATCATTTTGCACATTGTGCTGCTGGCATCTAAATGCTAATGTACATCAACTGATTGTTGTTTAATGTACATTTTTCTTACTATTAATGCTACTTATTTTCTTTAACAAACTCAACAAAGGGCTGAAATGATCTACATTATGGAATTATAAAGATATCTCAATTTACTGAAATGAACCATTTCGCACCCATATATTCAATAAATATTATTTCTCTGGCAAGGCAGGCTTTATTGAGCACAAATAGTCATAAAACAGTGAGATCTTACATTGAATATTTTAGCAGGAAAATAAATTGCATGAATTTTGTCTTGAAATATAACAATTCTGATCATTAATTGCTCTGATCCCAGCTCAGGGTGTCAAATCTTATGATACGTGACCAAACACAGGCCCTGATTAAACCAAAATACGTTTACAGGCACATGCCATGCTAGTAGATTTAATTTTTAACATGACCTTATTTTCTTGCAGTATACTAAGGGTGGATTACAGAAAACTGATTTAATCACTAGTCAATCCAGGCTCCATTTTTGGAACAATCATAATTGCAAAAAAAAAAGAAAGAAAGAAACAAAACACATAGTGGTTCTTTTAGAATAGTTGTGTTTGTGTTTTTGATTGTGTGGGTTCAGAGAAATGCTTCTCCATTTTAAACTCCAAAGCCGAATGATTTCATCTTTATTCCCCGTTTATCCCCATGAGCTCACTATCCAGGTCGTTAAGAGCTGAGCAATGTGTTTTAAATGATTTAGGCTCCTCACTATGTGGTGAGAGATGCTCTTTGGAATGAGCCAGTCTGCCCTGCTGATAGCGTTGCAGGATGGAGCAGTGGGGAGGCTAACTCTGCTTATCTAAAGTATTTGGAGGGGAGGACACAGACGCCTTCTCTTCCATTATATCATTAGGTAAACATAAGACCATGCTACAGGTTGACAGGCTGTATTTCATAAAATCGAAAGAGAACAAGTCTTTGTTGATTATTGCACGCTTACATCATGGTGAGAAATCCATCAGTTTAATTGGTCAGCTTTTGTCAAATATACTAAATTAAGACCCGTATGAAAGCATTATATTGAAAAGTGCAAATGAAACTGCCGGCCGTTAAGAATTTGAGCTTGTTGGTGTGATTTATCATGCTTACTAAACATTTCGCCGCACTTGACCACGATGAAAGACAGAAAAAACGATGGTACGACTGGTACAACTCATCTTCAGAGTGGTTCATTTTATGATCCCAGTCATAATAATGCAGGATCAGCGAGGTTGGCAACATTTGATAAACGACAAATCTTTAAAAAAATTTAATTGCTTGTCATGAAATAGAAAGCACCGTGACACGTCTTTTACACATATATTTATTCTGATTAGGTGTTTTTTTTCCCCCAACAATGGCGGTCGAGTATATTTTCCCTGTGCTGTTTTTCAGTCATGCCAGCTATTTTAGCATTCATGGCAAGCACAGGAAGGCACAATAACAAGTAGTCTATTCAAATTAAATCAGTAATGGCATTGTCCATATTTCAGGCAGGTCATGCGTTTTTATTTATTCAAAGAATGAAGACAGGTCAGTTCCTCTCACAATTATCTCTTTTCATTTAAAGAATGAATGTGCATGTCAGGTCCTCTTTCAGCCTCTTTCTTTCCATTCTGAGGTCCCCTCTTCCTCTACTGCCCCCACCATCACTGGGCGACAGTAGAGGTCGTTAGTGGAAGAGGGATGATGCCAAACTTGACTGGAGTCGAGCCTTATCTCTATTCTTTACACTCTCGCTTTTGTTTCAAGGGCTTTGTTTACACACGCCCCATTAATCACCTTCTGCCTTTCCACAATTCTGCAGCATTTAAACTGGGTGCTCGTCTTCGGGACATTGTGTGGCACAGGTGCCAGAGTAAATCTCTCTTTCTTCTCCTGTTTGGGTAGGAAATGCGAATTCGTCGAACTACTGTGACCGTCTTCCCTTCAGGTCTCCATAGTTTTTACTTTACTTCTCAATCTGATCTTGGCACGTCACTCTAACATGGACCAACATTTAAATTTTTTGTGGTCTATGACCCAAACAGGCGCAATCCTCGGATAGTGATATATTTTTAACAGGAAAGAAAATTTGGAAAATGTGGAGCAACTCGGGGGCAGCAAAAAACACACATAACATGAAGAGAAACATGGGGAACTAGGAACCAATAATAAAACGGAGCACAAACCTACTAATCCTAAAACTCAAAACAAAGATATAAACCAAATGCAAGAAAGAAAAATGAAGAAATATTTTAGCAATCAGAATATAAAAGACATGCGCCAAAGGATAATGACATCCTAGCTCTGCAGAGGTGGTCACAACATGTCCCACACCACTGAAACGCAGCAGCTGCTTGACACTGCTATCCTGTCTTGACATAAACTTGAATGTATGTAGACTGGATGCTGTTGAGCAAACATTAATCACACAATAAGAAACCCCAGAGAGGAAGCCTCCAGTGTCTCCTAGGACTGTTGGGTCACCTCGAGAAAGACACCTCACTCTGAAGTCTGGCACCTACAGGGTATACAGACAGATCCTTATGCATCACCTTAGAATGGAAGACACAAGATTGTCTTCTGATACAGCATTCATTAATGTTCAGTCTGGTTCCATAAAGTGTGGGAAATAATACTACATTCACTGCATTCCTTTACTGATAATACCCATTGCAAATGAACTAAAATGTTGTTGTACAGTTTTATTTGTCAAATTATAAATACACGTCAGTTAATTTCATCTCTATTAGCTAGTCTGCTTCACATTGACAAAAAAAAAAGCTATGAAAGAGTTACCAAACCATATTTTACCTTAAACCATACAACACTGCATAGCCATGCCATACAATGCCGTATGGTACTATACTGTAATACACTACACCATTGCATAGTATCATTTCGCATCATACTGACTGTACAATTTCATGTCCTTCCGCACCATAACATACCACTTTATTTCTAAAGCACTTTAAAAACAACAAGGCTGACCATGACCCCTCACTACATGAATGACAATTCCAGTTCATTCAGCTACTAGCCATTAAATCCATGACATGGATAATAGGTATCATTTTTTGTTGCTGTTTTTACCAAAAATGTAATATTGCATTTACAAACTAATGTACTGATGTATCTACCCTGCATAATTTTTTTTGTGTGTTGTTTATTGAGTTTAATACAGAGTACAAGTAGAAAAAAAAAGAAAGAAAAACAAAAAATTACAGTCACAAACAAATTAAATAAATTGTGAATGTTAATTATGCTTCTTTGTGCAGCTACATCTGAATATTTGAACTTGGCAGTATATGTGCATGACATGTACGGGAGCTCACTACAAACGCTTTAATGCACGGCCCTGTTTAATTGCATAGTCAATGCATTCATCATTCAGAATGCAGAGCCTGGCTAAAATGAATTGAATTACTGGCAGGGAGAACAAAGAGATGTACATTGAGTTTGTGTGTAATTTATTGTTGCAGGCTGAAGTGAGCGGAGAGCAAAACAAGGCTGGGAAAATTAGCGACAGAGAGGGAAGACAGAAACCTGAAGGAAGACAGGGGAGAATGAAGAGAAGGGAAAAAACATGAGGGAGGAGAGGAAAGACAGAGAGGTCTGGGGGAGAGAGTGAGAGAAATGAGTAGGAGCATGGAGATAGAGTGAGGCCAAGAGGAGTGGAAAAGAGGGAGGTGGGGGAGACAGAGGAAGACAGGGAGGATGAGGAAGGAGAGAGATAATGGTGAAGCCCGGAGGAGGAAGAACAGGAGGGGGAGACCGAGGGAAGACGGGGGGAGAGAGAAGCTTGTGTGCAAAGCCAGAGATAGACCAGAGACGGACTTGACACCTTCCTCCAGATTCCGGAGGGGATAAAACACAAGCAGGGTGTGTGCATGTGTGTGTCCATTTCCACATGCCTGCACACGTATGGAATGCGACAACAGAAGTTTCTGGGAGGTTTTTGCTGTTGTTATCCATGTAAATGTTGAGTGGAGCGAACACCTGGATACACAAACCCTCGAAAGCATCTAAATTACATTATCCACAGTGACTGCATGTCAACATCCACACAGACACCAATTCCCCTTGCCATGTCTCCATCTTTATCCGTTGACTGCAAATTCATTACAGTAAGCATTGACGGAAAAGGCAAAGGTGAAGGGGATAAGGGAGTGGAGGTTGCTGGGGAAAAATCTATTCCCCAATATTATCTAACAGCGTGTTTCTCCAAAAGACTTGCATTGCTGGTGCTGGCCGTGTCCCATTGATTCCTCACCAACATCATCTGAAAATCTATGAGCATAAAGGGCAGCGCCATGAAGTACAAACAGATAACTACATATCATGTTCTTTATTGTCTCTGTAGAAGGTAACTCACACTTTAACCTTCTCTCGTTGTTTTGCTCCGTGACCACCCAGCTACTCATTCTCATTAATTTAAAAATCCAGCCTGAAAAGGTGAAGTAAAGCAAGTGAATACACTGGTGGAGCAAGGAAAAGGTTTATATGGATGATCCTGAGTAGGTTGCTCAGGATTCCCTGACATTGCATTATGCAACAGGGACCACAGCCGTGAATGTCTACATCCTGTTTCTGGAGAAAATGTCCCATTCTGGCTACAGAACTGACAGATATTCAGTTGGTAGGTTGGTTGGGATAACTTGTCAATAAAAATGTCAATCTTGATGGCAATGCCAAAGTCACATTGATGTTCGTGTCAAAAGGTTTTTGCATATGGCAATTGCTTCATTTAAAGATGAGCAGTTTCTCATATTAGCTAGAATAATGTTTTGTCTGATCGATGTATGTTCTTTTATCTATGAAATGTTGCAAATTTTGTAGATTTAAACCTAAAGAATAAGAGGAAGGATCATATTTTGCTGACTGATTCATGTAGTCCAGCAAGAAACCTGGTTCTTTCAAGCACTTACTAAGAATTTATAAATGAATTCATAACAAGCCATCCTGTGGCCTTACCAGTTCACAGTGCCGTGTTGTAACCCTGCACAGTCAAATAATCTCTGACTACTTCCACTGTGCATTGTGAACACATTTTTTCATTCAATATCAATTAGTTTTTCTCTGAAGGTAAGAATTTTCTAAATTACATAAATGCAGGATTATAAAAAATTGAAATCTCGCAGATTAATTAGTTAAAAATAATGTCTAAATGGTCTGCACATACCTAGGCTAAAACAGATTCTCAAGCATAATAAAGCTTGTGAATCTGGAATAGAGAATTAAGATCTTTATTAGTCTTTAAAAGCATATTTTTCTATTTTCTTAAAGAAAAAAATCCTAATTAGACTTTGTTCCATTTTGCCTTGAAATATATATTCTAAGCTACATTATTGGTATCATTAGGAAATTTTGTTGCGTTAACTACAAGGGTTGAGAGGTTTCGGCGCTGTATGAGGATGCATTAATTCTAGTTGAATAGTATGATTTATGGATTCAATTTCTGTTGAATCCTTGCCCATTTCCTTTTGTTCAAATGAACTCCACTACATCTGTGATGATATCCAGAAAGCCCTTTTAAAGTGCAAGGCCTGTAGAACTAGAAAAAAAATCATTCAAATACACTTAAGATGAAAAACAGTGGTCTTTACATTCACAGTAGAAATATGTACATGTTTCTTCATGTATATTCTCTCAATCTGTGGCTCTTAACCAAAAATATTCTTACATTATTACCATAATAAAAATGGGATGAAATTAGTCCATTTGTGCTTAAGATTCTTATATATATATATATATATATATATATATATATATATATATATATATATATATATATATATATATATATATATATATATATATATATATATATATATATATCTGTATTTTTTTTTTTTTGTTTTTTTAAACATTTACAAAATTGTGTGGGGTAAGTAAATTAACTTCTGAGGCTTGACTGAACAAAATAAAAACCTATTTCAATACAATGTGCAGACATAACACACTAAACATTGTATTGGTTGCTTTAAAGCTACAGCAAAACATGAGAACCTTTTTCATAGGGCCGTATAGAATCAGCTCTATAATGAAAAACATTGGTTGCGCAGTTCAGAGGAGGCTGCAGGAGGTGTTTCCTGCATTCCCAAAAACGTATTGGACCTTGGAAAGTCTTTCAAGGGATTTTAAAACATTGGCATGTCAATCACAGGTACCAGTATTGATTCCCTATATCTTGTAGCAGCTAATGATAATTATTTCCTGACTAGAGGCTCCCTCTAAGGCAATATAGGAAAAATATAAAAAGTATTAAAATATTTATGGATTAAGCTGATATTAGCTTAATACATCAGCTACAGTCAGCTGGTCAGAACATCAACATCTGTGATGGTGCGCTCGGAGTGTAGTTTTTAAATAAATCATACACAAAATGTTTGTGTAATAATCAGTTGTTCTCAATTAATAGCAGCGAAAATGTCATTGATTTAAGCTTTGTACATGGAAATACATATAAAATGACTTTCAAAGGTAGATTTTAACCAATTGCTTGGAAAATCTGAGTATTATGATTTAACTTTGTGTTTTTCTGCATATTAGTAGTTACCATGGCAGCAGTGTGTTACTTAAAACTTGATCAACTTTTTTACAAATTCCTGACTAAAATTAATTGAAAGACCATACCAACCCACATGACTTTTTATTCTTCATTGTATATTCATTTATTTATAAGTGTCATTATTAGCACACTTGCACTAAATTATTTGTCAGTCTATCACAAAACATGTTAACAAAATATGTGGAAATCTTTGCTCATAATTGAACAAAACGTGCAAAAGTTAAAGGAGTATGAATATTTCACAACAATATGCTACACGTTAGTCATGAAAGTGGCTCTTGTCACAGATGAGAAGAAAACAGTTTGCACCAAAATATAAAGTGGTGAAAAGTGATTAGCAAATAGGTTACTGCATGTGAGGGAGTGGAATTTAAAACAATGTAGTTCAGAGTTCATCAGACACACAGGTGTTCGTGAATCAGTGGTGCAAGTAACAGCAAAACAGGTGAGAGCATTTGATCTTTTACCACTTGAAGCTTCCTGTGATTTCTTCTGTTTTTGCCCCAAAGGGAAACCTCCAGAGTTCCTCACACTTGAACTCAAGGGTATGCTTAAAGTATATAAACTTACATTTTATTCATCTACTTATAGTTTTCTGTACATGTTTGTAAAATGCGCACCACTTTGGTTTGTTCCCCTCTGAAGGGAGTTGCTGCTTCAAGCACCAAACAGTGAAGTGATTAGCACTCCCATCTATGACTCGATTTTAATAGATATGACTTTAAACGTTGAATAATATTTAAATACCTCAAAGGTGTGTCTAATGTCATTTTAAAATTCTTCACAATTACGTGACTTGATGAGTTTTGACACACTCAACGTGCCGACACAACTGCTGCAACGCCTCGTGGAGCAGTCGTGCAGATTTGTCCAACACGCGGATGCAAAATAAACTATGTTGATTGCATCCGAGCTGCCCGGCGGTGAAAAAGGAGGCGCCGGGCTGCAGCTGCGTCCCTTCGACTGGAGACCTTGAAGGCAACACGTCTGTGTCCAAAATGTGACAAAGCAAGTCAAGTTTATTTGAAAGCTATCATTCACATACCAGGTAAATCAATATGCTTTATTTGAAAAATTCAAAGTGCAAAATATAGGTAAGCATCACATACAAAAAAAAATATGGAAATCACTAAATCTCAGGTTTCCTGGGAATTTGTTTGATATCTTATTAGTGTAGAAAATAAATGCTGCCTCCTCTTGTTAAGTTCTCGTCCTGTGAACACAGGAGTGTGGAGGTCTCTGTTAAGCCAAGGGGTCTATGTGGCTCACGAGCAACTCTCAAATGCAATGAAGTCAAATACTAGTCAATAACCTATAGACCAGTTACATAATGCAATACTGATTTAAGCGCTGATTGGTTTGATATAATCTATTTTCCTACTGTTGGTCAGGACTTTGGAAGAAGCATTTTGGTTGAGCTACTGCAGTTTGGTTGATCGACACCTAGACCACTGCAGACATAATTTTTCTAACATTTTCTGCTGAAAACAGACTCAATCACCAGTATTTTATGCCTTTTTTAAAAACAGCCTGTTGGATCTCTCTGAGACGGATCGAGGCGATACTAGAAGCAGGATTTGCAGTAAAGCGAGCTGAAGGTGACCGGAGGAGAGCAAAAGTTCAGTCAGGTAAAAGATTTCACTTGGAAAAAAAAATGTTCTGCTTTTATAGAATTTAAGTTGAGAAGGTGAATGGAGAGGAGAGAAAGGTTGGCAAGGAGGAGTGTAGGTCCAGAAGAGAAAGACAGAAAAGGGTGAGTCCTTTGTGAAGAAATTCGGGAAAGCTGGAGCTGGGCGCAAAAAGAAGATCCTGTTTGCCTGATACAGTATACACACTAAATAGTCTTTGCAGCAGATTTCAGAGACAGACCCTTTTCTTTGTTCAGCTAATGGGCAGACCACTCTAAATGGGCTGTTTTTCAACCCTCTGACACAAAGACACTTTTTCATGATTCCTCAGTGCCATCGTTTTCCTGCTCATCTTCTTCAGATATGTGAAACAGAGCCCTCTCTGTGTCTTGGTGCACAGCTCCCACAGCTCAGGGGTTCCGAGTAGACCGGATCCCATCGTTCTCCAAAAAGCCAAGGCTCACGTCCCCCAGTAAAACTGCACTACACAACAGATGGGAGCCAGGAGAGAGTTTCTCCAGGCGGCGCCGGCACAGGGACCAGTGGAAGTGAATATGTGAGCGATTAACTGACCAAAACGGTCCGTCATAATGCCCGATTTCTGAAATCAATGTTTTACTGTGGCCCATAAAGTCTTTGTAAAGAAATAAATAAATAAAATTTGAATCAATAGTGAAAAATTACATCCCTGTGACAGACAAATATAAATTTGTAGCATTTAAAGAATAGCTCCCCGGCTGCATCATCACTCTGTAAAATCCTGTTATACATTTTAATGAGGTGTGCTGCCCTTTTCCAGGATGATCTATGCTTGTTGTCAGCTGCACTGTATGCCCAGGAGTTGTCGTTACTTGACTGCTCTGAAGCCCGAGGCTGTTTGGCACCTAGTGGAAGTGAGCTGAGTTCATTATCTAATAGCAATTTCCCAGCCTGTATTACTGCATGTAAACATTAAGCAGACAAACTCCAAATGAATACAAATGCAGAAAGGGGAGCAATTACAGACCATTACCAAAATATTCATGCAGGCACAAGAATGCTTGTTTTTGTCTGTCGCATTTTCTTTTCTTTTCCTTACTTTTGTCTCAAGACAAAACTCCCACAACATCTGTTTAATGAACCAGGTAAAAGAACAAAAGTTAATAGATGAGGTTAGAATAAGAAGTGCTATTTTTAGACTATTACATTACTGAGTAAGCGTGAGACAAAAAAAAAGAAAAAAGTATTTCCTTTTACATATACAGGATTCTTTTTCATGAATTTGGTATCAAATGTCACATGGGATGTCCGCAGACTTTGACAGATCAATCTTTCGCCCACCAACCATCCCCCGAGCTTTCATCTGCTTATCTCTGACCACTGTCTGTCTGCCTGACCGCCTCACTGCTCATTCACACTTGGAGGCCCTTGCACAGCCCTGCAGCTCTCCCTCTGCACATACCCTAGTCAATGACCACACATCCATTAGCAGAGGTACGTTAGCAAGTAAAATAGTCATGGGATTTTTTTGTGTGTGTCGTCTAAAGTTTTAAAGTTGCATAAAGTATTGCAACAAGTCTTCAAGAGCACTTCTTTGCAAAATCAGATTATTTTTGTTCTAATTTCTTGTCTCCAATGTTACTGAAATAATATACATACACATCAATTGTCAAGTCTTCCCACAGATTCCATTAAGCTTTGGCCTTTGACTCTAGACCATTGTTGAGCAATACTTTGATCTAAACTATTCCTTTGGATCGCTATATATGTTCAGAACTGCAGTTCTCCTGAAAGCTTAACTTCCTGCCCGGTCTGAAATCTCTCAAGGTTTTCCTCCTGGATTCCTCATATTTAGTTCCACTCAGCTTCTTGTGGAAAGAAAGCATCCCCACAGTATGACGCTGCCACCACTTTGTTTCAAAGGGGGATAGTGTGTCTAGTGTTTTTCTTTCCTATTACAAATACCATTTTGCACAGTGGCCTCAAAGTTCAATCCATTCTAATGGATACTCTTTGAAGCCAAACTCTAGACCACAGCTATAGAAATGTAAAAATTGCACGCTTTTTTAGCAGATTACACAATGCTACTCCACCGAGGCACAACTCAAATATATTATTTTGAATGTATTTAACATTTAAATATGTGCTTATGAATTTATAAGCATGTTTATTTGCTCACTGCTTTGTTGAAGTCTTCAAATTATTTCCCTAGTCTTTGCCTTCAGGATTAAAGTCAAAACAAACCACATCTCCCCGTGCGTTCACTTGATTTTTCACTCTGTTTATGAATTTTCACAAGCAGGCTTATTTACATTAACTAAAGACACATATGGTAAATGTGACTGCTGCTGCTGGAGGTTTTCCCACCCTTTTCCAGCGGGTCTATTCAGCCCCGGGCGCTGCTGTAGTGATTGGATTAAGGGAGGCCTGGAGCGTGTCCATGTCTGGAGCTGTGCTGGACTAACACTCCGGCGACCCACCAACCTCACTGTCATTGTTCTGATTTCCAGCTACCCCCCTCCAGGTGCCAGGCAATAGGAAAGATGCTCCAAACTTTCCCAGGAATGAGCTGGAAGGTCTAAAATAGTTCAATTAGAACCTTTATCAATTTTTAGCCTCCCTTCCTTGCCCACTCTTGCCTCTTCTTCCTTCACTGCTGCCGTCTCTGGTGAGAATCTGAAAGGAGGGCTATCATCAAGAAAGGTGGAGAGGATGTCTTTCTTGTCTTTTCATTCTCTTGTGTTATTACTCTTTTAAACCTAAATTCCCCCCTTCTCCTTTTTTGGGGGGGATTGGGTGGTGGGGCCAGTGGGAGGACAGTTGTTTTGTCTCCTTCCATTGGCTGATTTACATCTCTACAGCTTCTCTATCAAAGTGGTCATTGTCAGTTCTGACCTATGAAAATTACAGAGGACACTTTGGGGGGGCTTTTTCCTTTTGTCAGTCTACAAACAAGCATTCATAAACACACACAAACATAGCAATATACAAACAATCACAAGATACACAGCCTGTAATTTTATTAATCCGGATTTTGTGGTGATGATCCTCACCCCGAACCTCCAGAGATGGTGGGAAGGATGGATGGAAAAGGAAGGAAGAGAGAGAGAAAGAGGAAGAGTAGCAATGAAAGGAGGATTCCTCGAGGAATAAGAAGACGCATCTATTTGCACACCAATTGTTTTTCCATCTCTCTGAGCCAAGGAAAAGAGAAAGACCACCTCTCTCCCTCTGTGGCCTTGGTCCCTCCCTCCATCCCCTCGCTCCATCCTCCACCCCCCGCCCTCCACCGTGAAAGCAGTGTGAATGGAGAGCCACATTCAGTCGGGATGAATGGGATGGGATGGAAACGGGTAGGGGGTCACTCTGACCACCCCGGCCCTCCCGATGCCTGAGCCACATGTGCGGCATATTAACATATGAAGCCCTGTCACTGCTGAGTTCACCCTCCCGACTGACCTCATTCACATTCAAACACACACGAACGCGCCCGCACACGCGCACACACAGAGTGTTTGGGTCAGGTGCGCTGCTGTTTTATCACTGGAAATCTCTAGGAGGCTTAGTGGGATTGTGCAAAAACAGCAGGGTGAACTGATGGGCAACAAAACTGTTAGAGGGGCCCAGATTGGGGCGAATGGGACACATGCCAAAAACCTGAAACAATGTTTGCAAAACAAGCAAAATTAGTCCCACTGTAGCAATGGAGGAAGCAACTGTCACAATCGGGGCTGACAGGGAAACCGTGCAATTATTTGCAAATGTATAAAAAAAAATTTTTTTAAAACCACTGAACTACAGCTAGGCAAAAAACACAAGTGCAAAAAATGTGAACAGAAGGCCAAAGAAAATGTACCTTGGGCCCTCGCTGCACAGGGACCGTTTTTAGACTGCCTTTCCTGTTAGACTTTCCCTCATCGAGACAGTGCGTCACACACAGGGAGTCTGCGAGCCTGACAGATGTTAACCCCTTCCAAGCTAAACAGCAGTTTTTCCTGTAAGGAGCGTTCCACTGGGCCTGTTCACACACTGTCAGCGGGTCAGTGTGTTTGGACTGAGCTTCTTGGTACCCCACATCACTCCCCTCAGGCTCTAATCTCTTTTACAGCAAACAGAATTTAATGATCACATTACGGCTTCTACTCCATACCGGAGTGTCCCCCTGAAAAAAAAAAAAAAAGAAGAGAGAGCGCAGGTTTAGTTCATGGCTGAGTCAAGTCCTTAGAGTGATAAATACAACGCCTTGCAAACTTTTTCCGCTGTTTTTCCACATTACAACCACAAACTTTAGTGTATCTTAGTAAACTTTTGCACACCGATTGCGCCAATCTTTCGTTTATGTCAAAGATAAATGCAAAGTGCATCATTGTAGAGTAGAGGAAAAATAATATATGGTGTTTTTTTTACCACCTTTAATCCTTTACACCTAAGAAACAAAGAATCAGAGCAACAAATTATCCACAGAGGTCACTTAAGTAAAAATATATCTGTGTGAAGGCCTTGCAGGTTTATCAGAGCAAACAGCACAATGGGCACTAAGGAGCACACCTGGAACATCAGAAAGAAAATTGTCAAGAAGTTTGAAATGGAATTAAGTTACAAACCAGGACAACGACCCAAACTTTAAGCATCTCAGTGAGTGCTGTTCAATCAATCGTGAATTAAAACACAACCATACAACTGCAAACCTAACAACACATGCCTGTGTAGTTAAACTAGTAGGTAAGAGAACGAATCAGTCAAAATGCCAATAATAACATAGGAGAAGCTGCAGAGACTCACACTTCACAGTGGAGAGTAAGTCAACGTGACAAGTATTAGTCGTGCATTTCACAAATCTGGAATTTCTGGAATGGCAGTAAAGAAAGCCATTGTTGAACAAAAGCCTAGTAACCAGTTTGTCACAAGACACGACAATTACAAGGAAGAACATCTTTGATATGACCAAGATGTGTGGCATTTGGTCAATATGGACAGGACAGATGAATGCAAATCCACACCAATATTAAAACATTCTTGCATGTGAAAAATGATTGAAAACACCAGGTGTCTTTCCATGCTGCATCCATGCACTACTTTGTGTTGATCTATCAAAAATTGTAGCAGAACGGAAAGTTTGTGGTCAACATGAGAAAGACAATGAGAAGACATTATACACTTTATTATCATAGAAAAAATATATATAACAGATAAGCCTAACAAACACACAGAGATTATAAATGATCTGTGGGTGTGTCTGTTATTTTTAGGGAGCTATAGTTATTAATCACAGCCTGAAAGCTGACATCAGGCAGCCAGTAAACGTTAATTAGGACCACCCAATGGCCAGGCCAGTGTCATTAGCTAATTGAGTTTGTTTATGTGTTTGTGTTTGAGAGGACAGAAGATATAAGACAATAAAAAAAGGAGGAGGAGAAAAGAAGGGAGGGAAGTTTGGAGGTGAATGGAGGCGGGGGGATGAGGGCATGTCTCATCCAGTGCTCTGTTCTGGTGACATGTCCTTCAGCTGAATCTATGGGGAGACAGAAGAAAAATAGTGAAGGAGACTGGGATGGAGCCCATCGCCCTCCCTAACCCCCACCGCCGCTCACAGGAACCCGAGGCCTCAGCCACGTCCGGAAACTTCCTCCAGCGGCGAAGCCACGGAAAAAAGACGTAAAGACGGCATGACAACATGTTTTTTCCAGTTTTTCACCCATATCTCTTCACTTAAGTCACGTTCTAGGCTTTTGCACCCCCTCGACTCCACAAGACAGCACGCTTGTGGACACCAACAGAAACGCAGGCCTGAATGCAAATAATGCACACACTATCTGAACTCAAGCGGCCTCTAGCCCCTCTTTTTGTGTGTGTGTGTGTTTTTTTTTTACACACTGACAATCCCAAGGGGTTGTTCAGAGCAATGCTGTGTGTAACGCACAGCCAGCCACCATCACTACGCGGTCTCAGAAGGCTTGGTGTGGCTGGCTGTGGTTATGCCTGTTGAGTCCTCCTGACCACCACATGATGAATCACGTTCCCGCTCTGTCCAAAACGACACACACACACTCACGCCTACACTGAGACACCAGCTCCCAGCAGCTCAGGCAGGAGAAACAACTGTCCATCTCCCTCGCCGTGCATGGAGATTAATTTTAACAAGCCAAGTCAGAGCTCTCAACAGCAGTACAGAGAGCAGGAAAAGGAGAAAATTCACCAAGGAGCATAGAGGAGGAGGGAGAAAGCCCTGCTCCAGCCCGCTGCTGTCAGGGCCTTTCTTCTTCTCAAGCTGTGATTTGCGCCCTTGGCCAGGTCCGATTCAAGTCCCACAGATAGCGCAGTCCATGCCCCACTAGGCTTGTTAGAGCAGCTGAATGGATGCCTACATGTAAGGATTTGGCCCAAAAGCTAGGACAAAAACAACAACAAGAAAGCAAATCTAGACAGACAGGCGACAAAGTGAGACTTTGCCCAGTTGTTTTCATTTATTTATTTATTTAATTTTTTTTTCTACTTTCTGCAGCTGCTCCGTATCGGCAGCACAGTGGTCACCAAGATACTTGCTAACTGTGGGTCAGAGGTTTACATTTTTTCCCTCTTTTTTATTACAAGTTTAATTGTTTATACATAGAAGTGTGATGGTGTAAAAGAACTCTTCTGGACAGAGATAGATTTTGCTTTTGCTGCTTTTCTTGCCTGTGACGAAATAAACTTTCTGTCTTAGAGACTTTTAAACAAAAGTCAATGAAAGTCTCTTACAGTTTGTGATGTTTTACCCAAGCAGTGTGAATTAGAAAGAAAAGGATTCTTTCTACAACAAATAAAATCTAAAAAAATTGAATAATGGTATCATGGATTTGTGATCATGCTCCCTCTATCTACCTCTCACACAGTCTCTCTCTCTATGATACCTCTCTACAAAAACTAGTGCAACAAATTTACCTTCAGTAGCATTTAGAAAATGGAGTCCTGTGTGTAATTTAATCTCTGTACAAATCCAGCATTTTGTAAATATCTCAGAAAACATGAGTATCATGAAATACGAGAAACACAGGTGAAAGGTAAGGGAAGAAGTGGAGAAGTTTAAAGTGGTCAAAATACATAAAATTCTCTAAAAATGAAAAGACAACGGCACAACTTCAAAACAACTAAAACATTGTTATTCAACTAAGCTAAAGGGTCAGGTTAAAAGAACATTTCTACAACTCTTTCAAGTGAGTTACAGCCAAAGAAACGGGTAAATTTCAGCCTTTAAATTTGCAAAGCTGATGGAAACACAATTTAATCCAACAAGAGGTGATTCCTCATCATACTTATTCTGGGGTTTGAATAAATATATATACCACAGTTTTAAAAAAAATAAAAATAAATGTTGAAATATGTTTCTATCTCCTCATAATTATGCACTACAATGTGGCAGCCTGTTGCATAAATTTATGTTAACATTTGTGGTTGTAATTAAATAAGGCATGAACATGTTAAAAGGCTTTGCATCAATGCTTTCTTTATAGCTGCTTTATTATCAATAATACTTAGCGAGGATTTTTCCTCCGTATCCATCTGGGATTTCGAAATAAATCTGAAGTTTTCATTTCCAACATATTTTTAGATATGTATCTTCTTTTTGCATATGTTAACTTTTATCATTTAAATGAACTGACACAGTTAACAAAGCTGTGAGCTCTTTCAGTTTGAAATATTTCCAAATTTTATCTGGATAGAAATTTCTATCCATTAAGGGCCATGCTGTGTAATTTTTACACAGTTTGGAGGGAGATCTCTTCCCACATTTATAAATCTCCAGAATTTTACACATAGCAGTTAAAATGACATGACAGGTGTCATGTCATTTTATGTGTGGTAAAATTATCCAATTTGGGACCAAATAAATGCAGACACCCATATGCGTGTGTATATGCTGTGTTTTTGCAGGGTGTGTTTGTTCAGTTGTGTGTGTCCCATGTCTGACAGAAAGCTGTCTCTCGCAGTGTTCAGCACACTATGTGGTGTTCTGTCTAACTGCTAATAGATCACCAGGGAACCTGCTTAGCCAATCACCTGTGAGCTTACACTTCTGTCTGGAGAACGGCACTCTTCCAGTGAATGGGGTGAGCAGAGGAGAGGAAAAGAAAAAAAAACAAAAACAAAGAAAAACACCTATTAGAGACGTAGATTTATTGTTACCATGGCACCTTGACATGGTTAAAGAGCAGTTGGTTTCTGAGCTAATATACCCCCACTTCCCCCACACACCGTCTTTTCCTCCCCTCCAAGCACACCTTTAACATGCCCCGGAGGAGCGCTGGAGTACTCTGTGGAGCATGAGAGATGCTCAACCACCAGGCAGAGGTGGGGAAACGGCTCCAGCTGGATGCAGGGATACAGGGAAGAAGTTCTAAAATTAGCCCCAGCATGTGGTACTAGAACAGGGGAGAGGAGGCAGGGGATGAGGGAGCAAGTGTGGAAATGGAGTAGAGGGAGAAAGAGAAAGAGAGAGAGAGCGAATGCAAGTGTGGAAGACGGAGTGACAGTAGACAGGGATGTGCTGAGAGGGTGGTGACAGCACACGTTTACTGAGCTGCCTCTCTGCGTGCTCACCAGGCTGTGGCAAATTAAATGTCTGATAAATTCATAATTTCATAAACACTCACACCTTTCACACACTACAGGATTTGATTTGCCTTTTAATAACAATGGCAAGCACACCACTTACTCCTGCACACTGTTTCGCAGCTCGCTCGGGACACATTTGACTTGCTCATTGTGAGATTACTGCGTGACTACACTGGAGCTTAAGCTCCATGACTGGTCCAGTGTCAGTGGGCATATGTGTCCTCATGTCCCACTTAGTCCCCTGCCGAGGAGTCCAACCTGCTGCTCTGTGTGGGAGAGCACAGGGCAGATGGGTAAAGTCCGATTATAGAGTTGTCTGACCTCACTCGCAGGCAGCTAGCAGCGCTCTGTGCCCAGGGCCAGCGCAGAAAGAGTGTTTGTTGTTGGTATTAGGGGCTAAACGGCTTAGCAGTTCGCAGACGTGCTTTTTAGAGAGTCGAGCACACGGTTTTGACTCACTGCCAGACCCTGAGACACCAAGGCAATTCAGGGGCTCTGTATGGTCTGAAGGGGCGGGAGACGGGGGAAGGAGAGTAAAAGAGGGGAGGAATATGGAAAAGGTATTAACTGAAACACAGAACGGCACAGGTGTCTCTGCTGTGATTTGGCAAAGCAGCCCACAGAACCTTACTGTTGAATTTAAGTTATACATTTTCAATATATTTCAGACACCTTTTACCAGTATATCAATATTTTACAACTTTTTTTTTGTTTGTTTCATTTTACAAACGTTGTCTCAGGGCGTTTTCACACCTGACTCACCGGCAGACTTAGAACCTAGGTCAGGTGAACTAAACTCTCTGAGAAACTCGTTCACCCCATCGCCTGTGGTGGCGCTGCACCAAGAACCACTGAAGGAAATGTCTGAAAGAGACACACAGCGCAACAACCCTCTTCACAAAATGTAAACAAAAATGGAGCAGCGTCAGATTTAAACTGCTGTTTAAACAACAGACAACGAGCCATTTATTCCTCCAGAACTAGACAGATATTTGTTTTGGTTATATTTAATGCCGGGCACTTTAGATTGCTTCCTACTTTTGGAGGAAGTGCTCTCTAGTCCTCTTGCCATTCACATATGCATTCAAACCTCACTAGAGACACTCAATATTTTGGTCTTTCAAGATCTACTTAAAAGCCCAACGAAATTTAGAAAGCCGCAATTTTTTAAACAGAAACAGAAATAGTGCACTTCACTTTAAAATGCATTCCCTTACAGTATAATACCTTGCATCACCCAACAATGGTTTTGAGGTAAGTACAAGTAAACACCTTTGCGAGGAAGGTTATGACGTTTTCAAAACAGCTCGCCTTGCCATAGATCTATTCCTGGGTTGTCTGAGTGTCACATAATCCTCTGATTTCCTGTTGGACTTCACTTTTCCTGTCTGGACTTAAGGTTTCTACAGAGGCACCCTCGGAAGGTGACAAAAATGGGCAGAACACATGTCAACACTGGGCTCGGCTAAGCTCGTTAATCACAAGCAGTCGTGCGTGTTTATTAACTTGAGTGTTGTTAAATGAAATGTACATGCTGGTCAAATGTGACGCTTGTGGTGTTGTGTTAGTTCTGTGGACTTTGTCACAGCTAAATCTATGTACAAACTGAGGCTAAACACACAAACTGCAAAGTAAACTGCGCTCAGATTAGCTTGAAGTACTGCTAACAGATTGTGTCAACTGTGTGCACAGCCAAAGATGAAAAGGGCTACAGTAATCCCCTCTAGCCTGTCAGTTTCCCTAATCTCCTGCTTTTGTTGTTGCTGGAACCCAGAGCAGGGTGTGACGGGGTCAGGGGTGAAAGCTAAGAGTCCTGTGTGGACGGTGGAAGGGACAGATGAGGTTTCATGCCCTGAGAAGACCCTGAAACCATGAGTTCCTTTGTAGCCCTTTTGCAAAAAAGTAGATAAGAGCAGAGGAGGAGGTGGGCCCTTTTGGAAACACATGCAGGTGTGTGAGGGTCAGTAAAAAGGTCCAGTCTATCTCTATCGTACATCTAATTCAACGTGTTTCATACGCCTTTTTTTCAGCGAGATCTGGACATCTTTGAATTCCTTCGAGGGACTCCTTTTGAATTTCTATTTTAAACTTGCTTTGGAAACTGCAGTGATGGAAACTACCAAAGACAAAGCTGCAACTCAGTGAGCAGGTGAACTACTTGCTGGAAATATCTCCTGAATGTAGACTAACTGGAAAGTTTAAGACAAACAGAGCTCAACGGTAAAATGGAGAGAATGACGCACACCTGCAAGCCCACACACTTTTGCCCTGCACTGGTAGTGAGGAGGTGCAAAGGTCCCTCCCTCCAGCTAAATACCTATGGGATTATAGTAGCACAGCAGCCCGAAACACGCTTGTCCAATAGTCCTGCCCACAAACTGGGTAAAAACAACATCCGAGCCAGGGAGCTGCAGAAATCCCCAGGCTTTATGTGAGAGGCGACTGGAGGAGATGAGGTTGCACTAGCATGTCTTCTCCTCTGTGACCCCGGGGGGTGTGATAGGTTGAGAACAGTGGCTCGCATTGTTTAGCGAGTGGTACGCTCTGCTCCGCTCCCCCCACCACCGCCACCCTGCCTCCTCTTCACTCGTACCCCACCCAGCTAAAGATCAAGTTAACTCTTGCCTGCGGTCACTCCATTGCGCAGGAACTTAATCCTACATGGTTCTGTGTCGTCCTGAGCAGTGAGAGGTTAAAGCTTCAGCCTGGTTTCTCATATGATTCATTTCCACACACAGGTCACTGAGGAGAATAAAGCCCTGAACAGGGACCTGCTGAAGTTCACAGAAAAGACTAATACTGGGTACTTTGGGCTTTGCACTCTTTTCAGATCTCACCTGCAACTTTATTTTTTGGGAATTTTTTGCAAAAGTAGTCACACCCCCTGAACTTTTCCACACTTTCTGACATTGAAAATACAAGCCGCAATGTGTTAACTAGGAATTAATGTGCTAGAAAAGCACAGAGCAGAACAATGACTGGGGAATATAAGGAAAACAATACTGAAGCGATGATACAGATACAGATCTGTTATGCAAATTTTATGTTCATACCAGACTTTTCCAGACTCAATTTTCCAGCATCCTTAGTCTTTTACATTTGTTTAGAAATGTGAATTATTGAAGTTACTAAATAATTAATTAAACAATTAATTATCATTACTTTAATATTTTCAAAAATGGACAAGCTTTAAATATGGAGCCTGAAAAAGAACAAGGAAGCAGGGAAAGAGAAAATGAACAAATGTTTAGACCATACGATCTGGAAATACAGACATATTTTCATTTTCTTGTTACCTTTTACCATTCTTATCCAGATCTGCACAATACAGAAGTCAAATTCCAGACTGAGTAGGAACCTTGATATGTCTACATAACAAGCCTGGTGGTTTCCTAACTTATGTCATAAGTGTTGTTTAATAAGTGTGGGCTGAAGCTGTACACTACAAGCTGGACCTCTCATGGCCTTCTTCCAGTCTTAAAAACGTCAGCTGTATTGGCTAGCTTTGAATCTATGCATCTCTTCCACAGGCATCTTGGCTAGTTCTTTTCTTAATGTTATCCTCATTAATACAGTATTAATGCTGAGATTAAATTACACACAGACTGACTCCTTTCTCCAGTTTGTTGGCTTCTGAGGTCACTTCATTGTACTACATTTATTTCAGTGATAGAGTAAAGAGAGGTAGAAACAAATGCATTTATATAAAAATTGCTGAAAATCATGTGGCTTTGTCTTTCCCCTTCATACTTACATGTGTCTTTATGTTGGTCCAATACATGAAATCCCAAGAAAACACATTGAAGTTTGTGATTAAAATGTGACAAGACGTGGAAAAAGTTCAAGGTGCATGTATTGTTTTGCAATCCACTTTATGACCATGAATGTAGGAGATGAACGTGGGGAAGAGGATCCTTTGTCTTGTTCCCAATGCTGAGGGGCAGAGTGGGGCAGTCGGGCTGGCCGGCAACTCATAAATCACGGCAGAAGATAGAGAGTAACAGCTCAAATTAAGATAAAACCCCCTTAATTATCAGCTAAACAGCCTGGTGTCCCCCCTCTCCCTGGGCTATCTGTCACCCAGCAAGCAGACCCAGTCATCAGGGGACAGGCTTTACTGCTCTTCTCACACAAGAGAGGAGTTTCTCTCGCACACCCACACATTTTCTCCACACCTCGCTTTTGAGTTTTTCACACAAACAGGATAAATCAAAACTTCAAGAATACTCGCGTAATGAAACATGTGGCTGTCAATCAAATTAGCCTTTAGCACTTTTGCATTTGTTAACCCTCGCCTCACAACACACACACACACACACACACACACGCACACACACGCATTTCTCTTTACCCTTTTGTCTCTTTGCTTTTTCACAACGCCCATTATCATTACCTTAATGACTTCTCAATGGCCCTCAGTCTCCTCTCTCTTCAAAAGGCTATCTCTATCTTGCCCTCCTCCTCCTCCTCCTCAACCCAGTGAGATGTCCTGACTTCCTCTCGTGCCTGCTGCCGTATCACAACAAACAAATGCGACGCAGGTCCCTTTGTCAGCCCCAGTGGTGTCATATGAGGTAGAAAAGGTGAAGAAGTCCTCTGGAAAATAGAGAGAAAAAGAAAAAAATTGGATGGACCAAGGAATAAAAGAAGACCAAAGATCTGTTTTGGTGTTTGTGGTGCTTGAATGTTCTTTTTTTTCCCCCACCAACTCTTCTTCTCCAGCTCTACCCCCCATTTCACCCACCCCTCCACCTCTTTTCTCTTGAAGGCAGCTTATTGATTTTATATTAGGCCTGAGCTACCATCTGGCTGCTTTTCATTCCTCTGTTTTTATAAAGCAAGGAGAGCACAGAGAGAGACAGAAGAAAAAAAAAGATTGAAAAAGTCTGGGCAGAAAATTCATTATGTGTTAAATAAAGGCTCAGCGAGAGGGAGGGGAGCATATACAGTGTAGCATGTGTGTACAAGACAAAATGTGTCTGTCCTTCAGTGTGTTTTTTCAGAATGTGTATTGCAAAATAAATGATATGTATGGGTAAAGAATGCAGGTAAACACACCACTCACTCTATTCTTTATTTGGAGGACCTGCTATAATTTCATGAGGTAAGATCCTCACCTTCACCAATAGGTTAAGTTTCCTCTTCTCTTTTTCTCCTGGCTATCTCTCATCCCTCAAAGAAGAAAAATAGATAGAGAGAAAGAGAGAGAGAGAGAAGGAAAACAGATAGGACCCCAGAGAAAAGGCTCAGCGCCTGAGAGCCACAAATCTCCACCTCCCTTATCTGTCCTTCTTTTGTCCCTCCTCCATCCCTTAGGAGGAAGGTAAGCAAGCAGAACCTCGTGTTAGTTCCTTCCTATCAGCCATTGATTTGTTTCATCAATGTGTGATCGTCTGATGACAAATATTTAACATCCTGCCACAGTATTGATCTGCATACTGTTGGTGAAATAGGAACTGAAGATGTGTTTTCCTCTCAAGAGGTCAGATTAGTGTTTGCCCTCTGTCTGCTGTTCAAACTGCAGAAAGCGTGTTTCATTTCATACCCTGACTGTAAAGCAAGCGCGCTACAACCATGATCTGAATCCCATTAAAGTGTCTGGAAAATGGTTTCATACAAAATGCATTTATTTATTACATTTTGTCACATGGAAACCACAAACGTAAATATGTTTTAGTGAGATTTCTCAATTTTTCTGGTTTTTAAACCAGAAAAAAACTAGAGCATAAATGTGTAGAGTAAAATGAAGGATAGACAATTTTCACATTTCTTTTTATAAAAAATAGGATGCTCTCATCTTCAGCTGTTCTTTAAAGGTTTTAGAGGTTTGGTGAAGAACATCAGTGAAGCAACATGAAGACCAAGCAACACTCCAGATCAGATGTAAGTTAGGAAATTATGCCCTGTCATGTCATTAACCCTAAACCTGCAAGCAGAATGCTATGTATGACAAACAACTAACAGTACACATCCCTGCAGTAAAACATGGCAACTAACTAAACTAGAACCATATTTTTGGTCAAAACAGAATATAATTCCTGTTTGACCCACGGCCTGACAGATTTGTTTGGACAAAACAATTTAAACAAAAATGCCTCTTAGAGGAAGACTAAAGTTTGAAAGTACATGCTGCATTTGAGGATGCTGCTGCCATGTGGGGTCCTGATGCTGAGGAGGCTGACAGTGAATGTGCCTGTGGGATACTGAGATCCGGGACTTTTCTGTGATTAATGATAGGGGACGCGCCCCACTAATTGTGGTTCCTGACACTGGCACACGTCCCCAGACAAAGCAGGACAGGCCTGGAGCAGGGTGCCATGCTCAATCACCTTCCAGCAGAAAGCCTGTGTCTTTCTCTGGAGGAGAGGGGGGGGGGATTCAGAGCAAAGAGAGGTCACGGGATATCTTGTGATTACAGGAGAGGAGACCTCCAAAGAGACTTGAGTATCCTACCAGCTGAGCAGACTATGGAAACACTCACTGCCTGGAACACAGCTGAGATAGAGATTTACTAGGAACAACAGCTAACAAAACCTGGAAGGCAGAGCATCCTAGAATGAAGCAGTGGATCTTCCTGTCCTTACTTTATCCTAATTGGATTTAAAACAAGTCTACTTATAGGTTTGTTGAATTAAATACACCCACAGCAACACCATCTACAACATCATTCAGTTCACCTGAGAAAAATAAAGAACCTCAACACAAACGAGGTGTCTGACATCTCCGTAATCACATCTTCATACTGGTAACCTTCATTAAAGCTCTGGTTTAACCAAGATTACTAAATGGAGCAGGTATTTTTATTTTTACAAAAGTTTAAGAGTGAAAATCAAACTAACTTTAAATAAATATTAAAGATAATATGAACCATAACTCTAAAACAAATGTGTTGTATAGTTTCATGAGCACTAGAAACTCTGGGATTTTCTGGTTTTCTACAGTTTTTATTGAAGGTTATCAATAATGAGAATCTTATACTGGACAATGTCTTTTCCGCAAAGGATGTGGAGCTCATGGGACATTTTATTTCTCTTTTTTACAACACAGGTAAAAACTTTTACACAACTCACTCTTGGAGTCTGTAAAAGTAAACTGAATGGTCCCAAAATGCAAATGCATTGTCCTTCCCTTCCACCTGCCAGCATATTTTGAGAGCAGAGACAGATGGAAGTCATGAATTGGCTGAAGTGAGGGACTCCAGATATTCAGCTCTATTAAGAAATCCCTTTACAGGGGGCGGGAGCTGAGCTGTTTTCATATTGTTTCTATGAGCAAAGCGGTTGCCACAATGGGTTTGGTTCTCAGAATGAAAGGCTTTGCTGGGGTCTGTTTTAGATTTGCCTTTACATTTGAGATCAGATTTTTAAGCACCGTTTGATGTCATCAGAAGACAAGTCTTGACTTAATTCAAAGAATCATTTTGTTTAGATGTATTTTTAAGCTTATTTGAAGTCATATGTTTTTCTGTAAAGCTGGGGGCGTATCATACCTTGGCCTCTTGGACTGCTATGTTGTCTTAGGTCCGAGTCATTCAGGCCTAGCCCCCCGTTGGTCCCTCTTTGCCCATCCCCACCACCTCAGGCCCCCAAGCCCCAGTGAGCTTCCCACAAAAAAGTTCACAATGCTATTCAAACAATAGGCCAAGGGACAAAGAGCACATTTACACAAGTGGAGCTTTCTTTAAAAGCAAAAAGGCACTGTTTGGAAGATTTCCAACCCTTCCCCCCCTTCCAAAATTTTTTTGAAGAAGAAACAAGGATCCCCCTTTCGCCCCTCCATGTCCCCCCTCTCAATACCCTTGCTTTACAAAAAAAAAATAGTTCACCACTCCAGTGATGGAGACGTGGGAGCCAAATAAACTGAACCCAGCCCAATCCCACCCGCCAGTCCACAAGCACCCCCAATTTAGCCAAACACCCTCTTTACAGGACAAAAGCCCTTTAAAGGCTGAGTGTATGTGAGGGCTCTGGTGGATACCATAGTGGCTTAAAGACCGTGGAGGCCTCTAAAAGACACTTCTTTTACTCCCAGTCTCCTTCCATGCCTCCCTTTTCCTTCTCTCTATCTCTTTCTTTTTCTCCCTCGGTTTTTCTCTCGGGCATTTAAAGGTTCAGCAAGGGGTAGAAAGAGTTTTGGTAGCATGGGGACAGGGACCCAAATGGGGGTGAGGTGGGGGTGATGAGGGTGTTCCTGTGTCAACATTGTGGTATTTTCCCAAAGATGCATATCGCCTCTATACAAATAGGAGATGTATTTATAGGAGTACATAGAAAGCTGCATGAGTGGAGAGTGTTTGGCCGAGCTTTCTGGTCACAGCCCCCAAGGCTCCATGGATAGTCTTCATGGCTAGTGAAATTGTTATTCTTTAGATGGACGTTGGCTGGGAAACATGCAAGTTCTCAGGCGACCACACAGTGTTCGCCCTCCCAATATGGCTGCCCTGCAGAGGAGCCTATTGAAGGACGGCATCCAGCATCATACATCTTGACTGGAGCCAGTATCTCAAGGTTCCTGTCGCTGTGCCCTGTGTGGAATTTAGTCGAACACCAAGCATGTTTGAGAAAGAAGGGCACACACTGCAGCTTGTCTGACGCAAGCTGTGGCAAGCTAGTCGTCGCAGCTTTGAGTATTATGCATTAAAATTATTTCACTGTCATGTAAGCAAGCCAAGGCTTCGCTTTAAGAGGTCAGCCAACGCAGACACTCAGGTAGACGAACAGCACGAGGAGTTCCCTGCTCATAACTCTCTTGAAGAAATCTTGGCAGCATGCAAGAACAAATATAAAGGACAAAGACAACAACATTCCAGCACTCAAAGCTTCTGTGTTATCTATGTAATCCATCAAATCACTCCTGATGGAGTTCTTTCAGGGCAGCATTTTTGCAATGTACCAGTCAGACCAGTGTTATCAGTGAAAAACAGGTTGTTTTTTTGGTACGGTATATCCTTCTAACAGCAGGCTGTTCCATGAAACAACTGAAACATAATGTTGTGACAATGTGTGCTATACACCTCAAAAATGCACAACGCAAAACTATACAAGCCATACAAAATGCTTCCATACTTTTACACTTTTTGTCATATTAATATTACAAGCTGTAGTGTAATTTATTTGGATTTTATCTATGACGTTGTTTTCGTGTGATGTCCAATATCTTTCTCTTGAACTTTGGTCAAGATCGTGTGTCCATATTTTCATATTTGAGAAAACTTTTCTGTAGAAGAGACAGAAATGCTTTTCAGAGTTGATGAGAAGAAGGATGAAGCTAAAAGCTGAAGCTGAAAAGAAATTCAAGATTTCAGGGAAGATTCACCTTCCAGGCTGAGAAGAAAGCTAAACAGAGGCAGAGCTATGGTTGACTGGATTGATGAAAGCATTTATATGCATTAGAGAGGACCAGTCAGAGTCCAGACCAAAATCCAGTTAAGAGTCAGATGTTCAGACAGTCTTTCACCTCTAAATGAGCTTTAGCTAGAATGGACACTAAAGAATGGAGGCCAAAAACAATGGCACACTGTCCAGAATTTTATTTATAAAAAAAGTGTTGAAAATCATGTCACCTTGTCGTTCCATTGTATAATTATGCAGTACTTTTTGTTGACATATCACATACAATACCAACAAAAACACATTAACATTTCTTCCTCTAACACGTGAAAACTGTCACCATATTCTTACTTTAGCAAGTAGAAATTCTCTAAGCAGCACCACCATTTAGTGATAGTTCTCAGAGAATTCTGCTAAAAATCATCTGCTTTATTTTCACAGAGCACTCATAATCAGCATTTATTCCCCTAACCATTTTCCACTTTCTCCCTAATCACCCTTCCTGAAAGAGACACTCCCAAGTGACATGCCAGTCTGCGGTATAACCAGTCTCTGCTGTTTGCTAAAGCTGCAGCTCCCTGTGCATTGTGCTCACAACAGGCCATGCAATCCTACACAGCAAGGCACCGAGTACAGCAGCAAGCATAAACACACCTGAATAACACAGACTGGGTCCTGCAGGGAGCTTCTGAGACTGTGTGTATCCTAGACAGCGCTGATGCAGGGCTGAGCACCACAGCCCTGTTAGGTTGCATTGACGTCTCCACCTCAGAGCTGGCACACTGGGGAGTTATTGATTACCATTAAGCATCCATGCAGATGGCCAATAAAGAGCACGTGAGCCAAAGAGGGTCTGGGGAGCAGAAAGAAGGGAGGTGTGTGTGTGTGTGTGTGTGCGTGTGCGTGTGTGTGTATGTGTGTGTGTGTAGGTGTGTGCGTGTGTGTGCGTGTGTCTAAAGTGTGTTAGAAGGCAGTAGAAGTAAGACAGTGTTTGAGGTGGTGAAATAAGAATATGAAATTACTAAATATTGCAGTTTTGGTTTGATTTTGTTTATACGGTTATATTTTTCTGTGTGTTTTTTTTTTTTTAAGCAGCACTGGAAATTGCAAGCAGATATAAAGTGATCTAGTGTTTTATTTATTTATTTTGTAAAAATCGATCTAGACGCCATATTATTTTCAGGTATTTCTCATGTTACTCCTCCGGGTTTTAATATTACTCAAGTTCCTACACGCTTGTCAGGTGTTGTGCAATGGTCCACAACTTTTTCTGTCACATCTTATAATTTGAAGTCTAATTTTGAGATTGATGGTCCTGAAGCTCTGCTCAGCAAATTGTACACGGTTAAAGACACTTTAAAGGGATTATGAGGATTTTTTGAACTGATGTTCTGTAAAGTTCTCATCAATGTAGTTTATTATCTGTATATGACAGATATTATATCAGTGAGTTTGTTGAATATCGCAAGAGCAATAGAAGGCTAATAAAAAGTCATATGTGACTTTGTTTTTCTAATATTAGCTTTTTAATAGCATTCAAACTAAAAAAAAAAGAAAAGAAAAAAGGATTTTGACATACTACAACATATTAGCAGCTTCTACCTGTCTGTATGTTCCTTCCCTGTTTTTCGGCCAAATCATGAGAGCAGCTGTGTTTGAGCTATGCTGTGTTTGAGCTATGCTGTGTCCGCAGGCTTCACCGCCACTCTAAGATCACCAAGAGTGGAGAAAAACATTTAAACTTTAACACAAGATGCAAATTGTGCAACAGCATCTTCGCTGCAACATCTGTACCTGATACAGGCCCCAGTGAAATACCTTCAATGAAAAACAAAGATATTGTTAGGCTAACAAAATACCCCGAGAGCCTTCTCTGAAAGGTTTAGCGATTAATATCTTTGAATGTTGCATTGCATCCTGGAGATATTAACACTTTTAGTTGGAATTGCTTTAAATTGCTAAAATTTGCATAAACGGGGCATCCCTCCTAGTAGCTATTAGCCTTCATTCCTCTCTAAGGATTTAATCAGTGTTCTACAAGCTCACTCTGACGTGGAATATTTCTGCTCTAGACAAAGGAACTAGTGTTGATAACTTTATAGAATCTTATCTGGAAATGCATAAACTATCCATTTTTAAATAAAAAAAATGCTGTGTGGCACAGTGTTTTATCCACAAAATACCGATTTTTATTATGGGTTTTTCATCCTTCTAAAGTACGTCAGTCTTATCTTCACTGTTTTGGTTGTTTCATACCAGACTTTTTCAGTTACAAACTGGTGCTGTCTCCTGCAGTTTTAAGATAATAAAAAATTGAAATAACACATCTCAGTCGTAATCCCAGGTCCTGTGATGTAAAAAAAGAAAGACTGAAAAATAATTTCACTTGTACAGTTCAAGTGAAACCTCTAAAAGGAAGAAATGGGAGTAAAAATGCAAAACCTCATTGTGCACACCACTTAACTAATACTTTGTTGAAGTACCTTGTCATATAAGTTGTACATTCACTTTTGAGTTTGCAGCTACCACATGCTAAAACGAATTTAGTTTACAAGGAATAAAGAATATTTCAGACATCTGCTCATTTGCTTATTTGCTCACAAGCAACAAAAACGAAAATTTGGAATGGTCTTATCAGGACGTGACCTTTAGATGTCCTCACAGTGCAAGAGAATTTTTGAGAAGTAGGGAAATACTGCCAGATCAAGAAGTAGCCCATTGACAGACTTCTAACCAGAAAGAAGGGGCTTAGTTAAAGGAAAGTGAAGGTTTAAAAATTATTGATGACTATTTTTTCTCATAAATAGATCACAAAAAACCTAGAATTTTAACAAGTGTGTACTGACTTTGGGTAGACACTGGATCTCATACATGGTAGCGACACGATGTGTTTACAGGCACAAAATGGAAGCAGGATGGAAGAAATGGCAACACGAAATGGGGTTACAAGCCAGCAATGTAACAAATCGAACTGCAGACTTTTTAAACAATTAAGAGACAGAAATGCCACCTTTAACATCATATTTATTGTTATTTAGTTACTCAATAAAACATATACATATATATACAATATGCAGGAAAACAGACGACTGCACTTTACATATTATTAAAAAAAGGAAAACAATAACAAAAAACCTGTTTGTAAATTGCCGTCACAGTCCTCCATCTATTGTTCAAGAAATTCAAATTCAACAGAAGCTTTTATTTAAAGGTTACAAGATTGCCTAACACACAGCAAAATGTTCTCTTATTATACATGTGCAATACCAATAATTTTTTTTTATTATTATTTTTCATTTCCCTTATCAAACAAACCCCTTGACCTCTTCTGTTGTTTCTAGTTCCCATTGGCTGAATTGTATACAAGTGGTTGAGCTCACAAGATGTGCAGCGGAGAAGAGAGAGAGAGAAAAACACTTTCTCAGCAAATTTACTGAACGAGAAATATGAGTTCAAAGACTGATAACAGTTCAAAAATGCTTTGCCAAACACACAAAAAAAATCTGATTTAACTCCCAAACCCCCCCAAAATGCTGAGGTACATTCATGCTTAACTGTCCCTCTTCTGTGGGTCTGTTTATTAGAGTTTGGCTTTGCCAAGTGAGCCAGCGGGCCTTATCGGAAAAATTAGCCCACCATTGGTCAAACATTTTCCCACCCAGAAGAATCAGGTCAACTTTAGAGGTGTAGCCATAACTGAGGTAAGAGCAGGCAGACTGCAAGAAGCAATGAAGCCGAGGTCACATCACCAATACTTAAACACGGGTATACAATCAAAGCCAATGACAACTGACATCTGTTCCTCTGTTCTTCTGCTTTCCTCTTCTCCTCCTTAAACATGTCTTTATTTCTCTTCAACAATGAAATCAAAGGGAAAAGGGAAAAAAAATGGATTTGAGGTTTTCCAGATGTGGGGAATCGGCGAGTCGGCCCCACGTTTTATTGTCCAGCAGAATATTAATGCATGACTGTGTTAAAAAAGAAAAAAAAAATCATGGCATTTGATTCTGTGTGTGAGTGTGGGTGTAACTTGTGTTCGTGTTTTTGCGTTTATGAGCACAAATGTCTCTCTCCCTGAACAGCCGCAGACAGCTGTCTCACTGACATACCATCGTCATTGTTTCATTTTTCTTTTTTTGTTTTTTTTTTTTTTTTTGTCTCTGAGGTTGTCCTTCAGTTTTTGTTGTTTTTTTCTGGTTTTGTATCCTTCTTCGTCCAAGTCTGTTTTGTTGCTCAAGTCAGAGCTGCCACAAACGTCCCAAATCGGTTCGAGATGTCAGAGTGGATGGAGCGCCAAGAGGAGACGGGCCCCCCTCGGCCCTTGCTGTCCCCCAGCTCGTCTGTGCAGTGGACGGACAGGCACTGCAGGTGGTTCCCGCCGCTGCTCCCGCCTCCTCCCCCTCCGGCTCCTGGGGCCACAGCTCCGGTCTTACTTTGGGAGAGCTCTGATTCTGAACAGAAGCACAGGAAGGAGGAGGTTAATTAAGACTTCAACAATTCCAAGCAGCTGGCATTTTCTGATACAGATGAATCATTTAAAATATACACATTTAATGAAACCAGTGTCATTTTCACATCCCACTCTCAGTCTGCACTGTGAAATTAATTCAACACCATTTCACCCCCCCTCCTCCCCTCTCCCATTTTTCATCAATAAGACCAAAAGTGGAGCCTGTAAGAAAAGCTTCTTCTTCTCACAGTCCACCTCCTCACTGCCTGATAAAAATACGTGAAAGCAGGCACACACATACACACACACACACAGAAAAATTTAAACATGCAACTCTGGAAAACTCCTGTATGATCTCCCTTCACTGGGTCAAAGGGCACCGAAGGAGACTGACCTTTTTATCCTGCTTGCCCCAATTTATGGGCATAATGACCATGACACAGTATCGACCCTGTGTCAGCAAAGTGTGAAGTCTCCTATTAAACGGTTGAGGAAAAATCCATACATAGGTTGATTAAACATTATGTGGAAAAACCCGGAGGTCCACCAAGAAATCGGCTGGTGGCTGGAACTGGCTGATTTTACCCTTGAGTGGCCCTGATTTGTGATCAGCAGGTCAGGAAAAGTCTGATCTGTGAAGGAACCATTCCTAACCATTCCTAACAGGTCACAACCCTTCAGTGTCGAATTTGTCACTGAGGGAGGAAGAGTCATTTAGCTGTATTTTTAATATCAATTAAGGGCTTAAGAAAAAAGTTGTAAACACAGAGGACGTATGAAGCCAATTAAAAGGAAGCTGAATTTTCCAAAGAGGAATGTAGGGTGTGCATTCAGGATGCTTTGTTTACATAGGAAGCTAGACTTCAGCAAATAAAAAAATAAAATAAAAACTTAAACCTGTGGCAGAAAAATTGTTATTTCTAATTCCAATCCATCATCTAACACATTGGATTAGGACATGTTAGAAATCTTTTGGAAATACCACAGCTTTACAGAAAATCCTCAGAGAAAGTCAGGGTTTGTATCTGGGATAATAGTCAACTACAGACACTAATAATTTAAAACGTTGGTTATTTCATCATTTTGTCTTTGTCATAAAATTGCAGAGAAATTATATTGTGCTGCAGAGCTGTGTAATACGTATTGCTCTCTCTCTCTTTCGTAACCACATGCCTCTCTGGTGATAAAAGATTCAATGATCATTCACCCACAAACAGATAAGCGGTTTGACTCTGTGGAGTGTCATGCAAATAAATAATTTTACAACAGGACTCATAAAAGTAAATTATAAAATACTGGTGGTAAAAAGTAAATTACAACTGTACTGTAGGTGTTATTTGTCGTAAGATGACATTGTAGCAAAAATGTGTGCTTTTTAAATCTACATTTTGGAAGTAGAGTGAAAAAACACAACTATAGTGAGGTGTAGCTGGACTTCTTTAAGAATAAATGAATTCACAATTTATGCAAAACAGCAAGAGATTTACTTTTTATTTTTTACAGTTTGAAAAAAATCCTTATGGGTAGGTTAGGCCTTTAGAAATTGGAAACTGTCCACGGAAATGTCTGATCGGTACATCTCTAATAAAAATGCATATGTTTGTATCTATAAAAGCAGGCAGAGTAAATGTGGACTCCCAAGATGCATGATTCAGATGTGGACACAAAAAGCCTTATGTGTCATGTGAAGGAATAAATTGCTAAAGAAAAGATGAAGAAAAGTGTGAACTTCTTATGAGTGCAGCATCACACTTCATCACATCTATCTGCAAAGAAAAAGTAAAAATAAGCACAGTTTTATTAGATTAAATGAGGACACAATAAAAATAAAAAAATAACGGAGCAGAGGTAGTGGTGGGGCTATGTATTGTGCGCCACTAATGCAGCATCTTTTGCTTTTGGGTTTTGCCTCCAAGCAAGCCCTTAGCACAGAGAAAACTGTGTGTGAAGATGTTAGCGATCGTTGGTTTACATCAGTCCGATTAATCTCCCATCTCCTCACCACACAAAATGCTCCCCCGCCCTGCTCTGTGTGGATGGTTGAAACAAACCAGATCAACCGCATGAAGACGTGAAGCTTTGAGGTTCAGGGACACGTTGGTGTATGAGAGCGGAGGCAGGTGGAAAACAGCTCTGACAAGCTGAGTTACATGTGTCAGAGACGGCAGGGAGGATGGGGGGGTGGGCTATGATAGACGACAGTTTGGGCGCAGAGAGGCTCAAGATCACAACACTCCAGTCAGGGTGATGCTCACCTGAGGGAAGTGTTAAACTATTGCAGAAAACCTTCATGCATGCCTGTATTATCTGCAAGTTTACTTTCTCCTTTTTCAGCCAATCTGTTTTTTTTTTCCCCTGCTTGATTTGCTCACTCTTGTCACTTCTTGTGGTAGCAGTCATACAATTTGATTCAAAAGGGACAGGGATAAAAGCAAGAAGAAAAAAAACATGGCAAGACCAAAATGCTGGGCGGCCAGGAGAGGCAGACAGGCAGGCGTGCCCCCCAGCCAGTCTGGGCTGCGACCAGTGGAACGGAAAAGTGGGGGGATTTGGTGAAAGGTCAGGCAGCCAAGCCTCCCGTTGTTCTCCGTTTCATCTGGTCCTATCACCTCTGCTCCCTGGAAGATTTCTCTCCATCTCCCAACCCCAATCCAGGTGCCTGATGGAAGTGTACTGTATGTACAGCGGGGATGAAGAGGAGGGGGCAAGCAGTTGTTGCTGCTGGTTCGGTGAGCAAGGAGGGAGATGAGGATTTCAGAGCGGTGTTGGTGGTGGCTGTGACAAGATCTCACATTTGCCAGAGGGTACAGTCATACACCTCAGCATGGCTGATCCCCCACACCCACCCCCTGCCAGTCCCACCCCCACATCCCCTCACGCTCCCTCTTCCCAGCGCAGTGCCCTCAAGCACCCGCCAGCAGCTCATGCTAGCTGGGCACAGCAGGGTCCGCACCGGCCTGAATAGGCAGCCAAGCGTTCCCCTGGCTCACTGCTGACACACAGCAAACTGACAACACACACAGCCAAAAACACAGAGCACACCAACCAACCAAGTGCTGCCACACTCACACCAGCCTTCAGCTGCTGCTTCGCATGCACACGCACACACACACACACACGTACACGCACGCATGTACGCACACACATGTATGCACACATGCACACAGGCCAGAAAGCAAGGACATGCATCCAACAGCACACACGTACAAGCACAGCTACACTCATTACTCAGCTTCAAAGGACAGCGGTGGAAAATACACAGAAGAAAAACTACACATGGCTGAAAATATCAGATATGATCACTATCTTTTGTGATCACACACTCTTATTCATACCTATCATTAGAATAAAGCCAGTATTTATGTACAAAGCATCCTTTTTTTTAATGAAAAATAAATTTAGGCCTGGGTCTATATATTAATCTTGAGAAGAACAGTATGTTATTAACAAAAACACTTAAAACAGAAGTATACATAATCTTAGTGTTATTATTGCCAGTAAAACAATGAGGCATAATTTATAGCATTTTAAAATGATGATCATGTTTGGCAAAAACATCTACATATTTATTAGGACACAGATACATTTAACACAAACTGATATTCGCTGGCATGTTGGTTAAAAACGCCTCCAGTCAGTTTTTAACAAAATACCACAAGTAGTGTCATGCTGAGGCTTTGAAACTGTGACACCTTAATAAGAGCTGTGTGTTATATTCCTTTAGCTTCCAAACCATGACAGCCCATGAATTAAACAACTCAAAACATGTTCAAATCAAATTTGTTTACGCTGTAAAAGGACAGTGACCTTCTTTCAGCCAGTTGACCACTGGCTGAAATCTTTTTATTTCTTGACACTGTAAACTTATACGGGACGGCTACCAGCATGGAGGTCCATGGCTGCAATACATGCAATACGGTCACCGAAATCTGCAGGAATTGCTGATAAGTCAATGCCTTGTTGCAGTCAGAAGAGCTTCCTCAGATAGACAAAGCTTTCACTAATTATGTGACTGTCTGACTTTGATTACTGAACTATAATTAGAGTAAAATCATACCGCTTGTAGCTAAATTCACATTTGCCTACTTTACTTGTTATGCAAGTGGAATGTTACTGCAATAATGAATTGTTGTAAACTGCCTTTAGATGCCATTTGTTGTCATTTAGTTTGAAATAAATAAACTGACTTATAGTGTTCATTTTAAAGAAACAATGAGTGTAAAAACCTGACCATTAAAGAAAAAACTAACTATAACTTAACATCATGGGGCCTTTAGGGGGCTTCAATGGATGTCTTTTTTTTTTTTTTTTCAGAAATCCAAGACTAGGAAAAAAAAAAGATCAACATGCCACACTTAAATTAGCCATGCCGGTAGATTTGTTCGAAGGTGGAGACGGCAGTGTGAAATCTGAAAAATCACACAAGTCTAAATCCCAAATCACCATGACATTTTACAAGCAGGAATTTTCTTCAATAAAGTCTATCTGGCTACGGTTGTTCATTGACTGACAGAGAATTCATATCCACGGTAATATCTCAATAATGGCCCATTCATCTGAGGGAAACGAGTGCTTAGTTCCAACCAGGGAGAGAGAAAATGCCTAATAAAAAAAAAAGGGGCAACGGTAACAGTGCAGGCAGCTGCGCACAGCCACAAATACACCTTAATATCCTTAACCACATTACAGCCACAAAGGATTACCAAAGACGTGTTAAATAAATACCGAATTCAAAGTGATGCATTTATATGGCCATATCTCTCACCCCGAGTGCAGTATATTTTTATTTGGTGCCTGGTCATGATGCTCATACATACACACACACACACACACAGCATCAGCAGCAGCAGCAGCAGCAGCAACAGTAGCAGCAGCTGCGGGGTTGTGAAGCCATTTTCACAGACACAGCCAGAAACGATTTACAGAGATGAGTGGAGCTTGAATGCCATGAAGGCAGGGAGCGCAGCACGCAGCTCCGGTTGTCTGGATGACACCAATGTGTCTGGGAGCTGACGGCCTGACACGGGTTTACATGTCAAACCGCAGCACAGGAAGGTAAACAAAGGCTGCTCAGAGACCGTTTTCCTGCCAGCTCCATATTAACTGGTAAGGAGCACAATTACTTCTTCAGATTAATCTTAAAAAGCAGCAGCACATTCAAAAGGGACTTTGATAATATTTAAGGGAGACAAAGAAGTATCAATGGCTCGTGATGTTAGAGGAGGGCAATGATATGTATCAAGGTATTCCCAAAGTTATGATTTCATCATCAGCTACTATTTCCTAGAATTGACAGTCTTTTTAACGGGATTCCAGATAAAGTGATGGAGTAAATGCAGTTTCTACTGCAACTATGTGTGCACTACAAAAGAAACAACAAATAATGAAGTGTGTTATATCTCCAGTCTGTGCGAAGTTGTGAAACATGCCTGTTTTACAACAGTTATTTTTTGATTTGCAGATTCTACAGAGAAAGATTATTCAATGAGAAAGCAGAGAAAATGTCGGTGATCACAGATTTCTGCGGCTGTAAGGAGTGCTGTCCCTCTCCCACCTGTTGCACAGTCAGCTGACTCAGTGTAGGTCATTAAAGCATTTCCCTTTCTTTGTAGAAAAACAAAATTGAATGATTGGAAATATTGTTAACTATGGACAGCCGTGAAGTGGAAACTAAAGGAGAATCGCTCGTCACACTCCCTGAATAATTAACAACCCACTGTCAGCTTGTTATACTGATAGATTTTAGATATTTTTTACATTTTATTTCTATTCATCAAAACCAAAACAACAAATATTAATATATTATTTTAGCAGTGGTATGAATTAATTAATTTATTTAAAAGGGGGATTATTGTTATTATTTAGGTCTCCTATGCAATGTGCCAGATTTAGCCACAGAGGCTCATTTTAATCTGCAATGTCTGGATTAAAACATTAGGTCACATTTTTGGTAAACTATAAAGTGTAATCTGACCCGTAAGAGGAAGCTGACCACACAAAAGCAGTTTTTTCTTGGTAAAGCTCACATGGACAACTTCAATTTTGTTTCATAAAATTATATTTTATTCAATATGTTTTAATCTTTTTATGTTTACAACGAAAAAAAAAATCGGGAACACACTGTGGTTTTAGATTGTGGTGATTTTTACTCAAGTTGTCATGATGGCAAAATCTAATCCAGGCTCATTTCCATTCCAGAGAAACAATAAAAGAAGCTAAATTAAAATGAGAGCAGAAGGAAACAGAGTGTCCGTTGGCGAGTTTTGAGTTTCCTCTGTGACAGTGTTTTCCCAGGCCCTAGAGTCCCATGCGGCAGGAGGGCCTGCGTCCTCCTTCTATCCCCATCCCAACACTTCCATGACGACACTTCACCTTTAACCTCGGGCTCTCCGGGGCGCGACCTTGTCCCCTCTGAACACAAACCAGACCAATCAGATTGCTGCGCTCCCTGACAAAAACACCCAAAGGCCTTCACTCCTGTGACAGTGTGTGACATCAGGTCAGATTCCTTTCACATAACAACTAGAGCTGTGGTTCTGCGTGAGGATTCAGCACAAAACAGCCGCTCAAAACCACCAAGAGAAAAAAACAAATCTGATCCCAGAAAAAAAGAGGATGGGGAAAGGTTTGTTTAACCTGCAACAGGATGTAGCTAGTGGAAATTTTCTTGCCTGGATATATGTTGTATATGTTGTCGCCTGTCCTGACAATTCAGATTATTGCAAAGAAATCAAACTCACATTAGCAAATCTAATAAAGCCCTTAGTTTTCAGGAATGGTTAAGGGCTCGATTGAGGTCCCCGTGGCCTGACAGAGGTATTGTCTTGGTTATCCATGCCCTGAGGTGGACGGGATGGGGAGCAGAGGGGGGTTAATGTGAGGCTCCCCACCACCCCTTAAACTCCACCCAAGTGCCGTAGCATGACCTTTCCCTCAGAGCAGGGAGGATATCTGGAGGGAGCGATGAGGGAGGGGGGACATTTCTCAGGCAAGGGCACGGGGGTTATTTTGGTTTGAATTTCCTCTCTGTTCTCTGCCCTACAACATTGAAGAAGGAAAAACGAAAAAGAAACAAAAAAAAAAGGAAATACCTGCCTCGACAGGCACTGCCCCCAGCATTTGTTGCCTTCTCTCCAGCAACACACTCACTACCATCCACTAACACTCATGCAAACACACCTCCCCCTCCAGCCACAAGAAGTGCTTAGGAAACCAGACACAAATCAGAACATGGGAAGTGATTTAGTGCCTCCTACATAACTCACAGCCATGTCCAGGACCTGTCCAGCATGTCATCCAAACCAGTGACATATTGATCTAGTTCGCTGTCTCTATTTTGTTTCTGCACACTGCAGCATGCTGTGGTTTTTTTTAATCCTTTTCTTTGAGAAAAAATTCACCTTTTGCACAGACATCATTGGAAAAGATCCACTTCACAAAAAAAAAAAAAAAAACGTGAAATTCGAAAATGCAAGACGCTTAATCAAGGTATTTTTGGAAGCATGATGCATAGAGAGCCTCGTAAAACCAACATACTTATTACAATTCCATCTGTAGGATTTATTATGGTTTCAGTTCTGAGACTAAAACAAACACTGCTAAATTTAGAAGTAGTTTTAAAAAGTTTATTGCACAGATTGTTCTACCTTTCTGCTCTTTGAGAAGAAAGCAAAGGTTTAACATGCTGGTTTAATGGTCGGGTTAACTGTTTTTGCTCACAGCCCGTGGTTTTAAAATAGTAAGTCTGACCATATTAACGTGTGGCAAGCTTCTGGTTTCCACTCCATAACTGTTTACGTATTTTTGATGAGTGCAAATATTTCAGATTTTTGCTTTCTTGAGAGCAAGGCAAAAGTGAAGCTGTTTCCGTAAGCCATCTTGCTGGCAGTGTGCAGCAAAAGACGGGGGAGGGGCAGGACTATCTATTGTTTAGAAAAAACATTGTGGTTACTTCGACACTTTTTTTTTAAAGTGTTTAATTTTAAAACCATCCATATGCAAGTATGTGAGAGAAAAAATGACAACTTTTTTAAATTCTTAGAACAGAGGAACCAACTTAAGCAGGAGAAGGAATTTTTTTCTAATTCACATTTAAGCACAGAAAGATTGGTGAAGTACATTTGCAGCAACGACTAAATAAAGAAAATCTAATGGAGCACAAAAATATTGGTAAAAAAATCGTATGGTTTGAATTCTCTTTGTTCTTCCATGAGTACAAATGGTAGCTATTACCCACCTACTACTCTCCAGAACAAAAAGCAAGTCCTCTGAAAATCAGCTGCTTTCTTTCTTTTTCACTCTTTCTTTCTTTCTTCCTTTCTTTCTTGCTTTGTTGCTTTCTTCCTTTCCCGCTCCTCTTGTACTCCATCAGTCTCTACTTCTGTCTCCCAGGAGAAACAGCCCCAGTGTCATAACTCATTTGTCAATTCCTCAATACAAATTAAACAGTGCCTGACGACTACCTGTATGCCAAATAACATAACCGCTACTGGCAGCGTGACAACATTCACACCTCTAAAAACTGAGAGTATATCCACACACACATACACATACACGCACGCACTCGGGGTTTAAAAGCTGAACTACTTTCACTGCCAGCTAAGGATCGTGGGACACCTTTCAGGAGCTCAGTGCCCCCTGTCCACACTTTACAACACAATGGACATTCAGACATTAGACACCATCTAAAGTTCGGATCCACACTCGTTTGCATTTCCAGCTACATCCGAGGTGAAAATTTACCACATGCTCAAACAAGTTTAATTTTATGCCTGCACCCTCCCTCTGGGGGAAAAAAACAAAACGCAGAAGGAACTTCTATTTTAAATATTTTTTTAAAAAATGTGTTAGCAAAGCTAAAGGGTTGACATCTTCTTGTAGCAGTCACAAGCATGCCTCTTTAAGACTTCTTTTGACTGTCACTAATGCTCAGTTTCTCACATAAAAAAACCCCGAAGGAACATGCAAATAGATGCAGAAAACACTTCCAAAGACCATCTTAAAATCCAAACACTAAAGGCGAGTCAGACGTGTTTTCCATCTTTTTAAAAGTCGAGTAAATACGCTTACATTTTTCCAGCACGATGGAATTAAATGTGCACCTTTCCGTGCAGACACCTGATACTGAAGTCAGTAGCTGGGAGCCTGACACCGAGTCCAAATAAATCTAACTTTTATGCCTGTAGATGACGAATCCATACTGTCAAGCTGCGGTACCAACAATCCAGCCTCTCGTTACACACTGTGCATGCCAACCGCAACACCAAAAAATAAAAATGCAAAGAAAGCTGTAAATTTATGAATTTAAAATAATATTCTACCCACCCCAGGCTTTTTCTGAAAATACAAAATTCTAGTTTCTTGAGTTGTTCATTTATATAACTCTGACAAAAGAATATTAAATTTCTTGTTTTGTTTTGTTTTGTTTTTTGTTTTTATAAAAAAAAAAAAAACTAATAACTTGATCATATTTACAATTGCTTTAATTAAAGATGCTTTTTTTTCTTGGCCGACATTGATTTCCAATTTAGCTTGGGCTCTGAGCTGCTGATGCTGATTTTGACTCTTTCTGATCATTTTGGTTCTTTCTTAGAAGAAGAAACAAAATTCAAAGAAAATATGTGTAGTGGGTACTTTTGCAGAGGTGGTGGTTTGGAACCCAAAAGAAAAATTATGGAATTACAAGAATTGTCTCATTTATGCATCAAATTTGTTGCAGCATACAAGTTGCAGTCATATCAAAGTGCATGTTGTTGGTTTATTTATTTTATAAACTTAACATGAAGAACAGTTTTAGCTTTGATGCCTTTAATGAAAATTCTAAATTTAATCTGCTGATTACTGATCAGAGGGGGAAGAAAGATAAATTTTGTTCTCGAGTGATTGATGCATCTCTAGAATTGAGATTGTAACAGAACAAGCTTTGACTTCAGCTTATTCCTCTTTTGTTTTGTTTGTCTTAAACAATAAAACAGCTTCATAATTTTGACTTGTTTTTAAAGGATCCAACAAAAGTTATCTATGCTCACGATTACCATTGGACAGATGAGTGCGATAAATGTTGCTGCATACGTCAATATGAAACACCTTGTGATGACAGGTAAAGTACATAAACTGCCCGGAGCTGTTTTTAGCATGTTCCGGCACGTGCCAATCACTTTCTTCTTTCTTCAAATAAAAAAAGAGGAAATAGAAATTACTGGTGTTGCTTGTGGGACCTTTGTCGTGCTAAAAAATGTCAAAGCCAGCTGAGTCTCACAAGATTTCTCTTTTCACAGTGGAATATCAATAAACGTCTACTTCTGTTGCAACTCTGTGCTTTCTAGTAAGCATGATAGGATGCAAGTTCTCCATGTTTCAAAGCTGTCAGAGTCGGAGTGACAAAGATTTGATTATTATTAGAGCTTGTGTGAAGATTGATTGGTGGGAGAACTAAAAGTGAAATTCTTCCACAAGGTCAACTGCAAAATGTTTTTTAACTGAGATGAGAAGATGAAAAAAAGTTACACAAGCTTGTGGCAAAAAACAACAACAAAAAAAAAGAAGTGAAAAGTAAAACTAAAATTAACTGAATCACTTCCTACGCCTGCTGGTTGCCTGTTATCAAGACTGTGCATGAGTTTCCACATGTACGGTCAGTCACTGGCTAAGATATGTACATGAGAAAGGAAGAGGGAGGGTGTGAAAAATAGAACGTTTTTGAAAAAGGAGAAATACAAACTGAGAGTGAACGACAGGCAGTTGACAAGGACCTGAAGTCGCTGGGATGATGAAGTGTACCAGATTCTTGCGAAGAAACACAGAGAAGCGCAATGTCGCAAAGACACAAGGCTAGAAGGGAATATCACTGCCACACGTGTCACTTTGAACGGCTGCAGAGGGAGCACAGAGAGGGACGCGCCGAGAGAACAGTTCCTGAATGAACGGGCAAAGTTTTATCAGCTATCTGTCGACACATTTACACATTCACAGGAAGTTATTGAATATCTGCACTTTGTCTTTTTGTTTGGTTTCCCAAGCGAGCTGCTGTCCCGATCCACCACCGACAGGCCACAGCGCTAAAATAAACAGAATTATTCTACTTTTTTTTTTTTTTTTCCAGGGAAACTGTGACGACACACAGTCCCGACAGGAACCAAGCTGAACCCTGACCCCTGATCCCTGAACCTCACCCGCTTTAACTCTCGCTGCCATCAGCTCGTCTGTGCAAACTGCACTCCAAGACTCTCCACTACGACACAGGGAAGACAGTGAATAAAAATAAAATAAAATAAACATTTTTAAAGATAAAGTGTATTAAATGATATGCGTGTTTCAGCTGAGAAATTAAAGTGAAAAAAGCCCCCCAATAAAAGTCACAAGCACTTTCATCAATTCTTGCTTGGACTTTTACAACAATTAAATTTGTTACAATATATTTCACTTTTTCAGAAAATAATAGTAACGTGTTTATAGATTAAAAAAAAACATTTTGAATGAAAAATGCGAAGAAGACACCTGTATTTATAAAAAGCTTACTAGACATAGTTTAAAACTTTATTAAGATGTTAATAAGCTTCCATTAAAGTGGCCAGAAAAGTGCGAGTTTTTTTAGGATCTAATTTCTTTCTTGTTGAAAGTGATGTCTCTCTTTGATCAAGCAATATTTCACTGAAACCTAATTGACTAAAGTACTGTTATGATTTATTTGAAATTTGTGTCTGTGGCATTTTCTTGCCTGTGGCGGATTTTTTGTTTACAAGATTGATGACTTAAAACTAGTGGTCAAAGCAGATCCTTTTTAGTGTGTGGGGGGGTGGGTGTGTGTGTGTGCGTGTGTGTGGCGGGGGAAAAAACGTCAGTGGGATGCTTGATTTTGGAGCTTACACTGTGGGATGTGACTTATCTTAAATGATGATGTTGTTTTGCTCCCAATGTGGAGCCTATGCGCATCAGATTCAATCTCCAACCAATCCCCCTTCCCTCCAAAAAAATAAATATATACACCTCCGTCCTTTTTCTTTCTTTTTTTTCCATCTTTGCTGTCTGAGGCACTCAAATGAGAAACTGTCAGGAGCTGTGATTTGTGCTAACTAGCTATCGATCGCTCCAGAGCTGCATGCCTTGCGTCCACGCAGGGAGGGCTGAGGAGACTAGAGCAGAGAAGAGAGGAGAAACTACGATGCCTTTAAATACTTTATGTCTTTTTGTGCGTTCATGATATTAAACTAATTATTGGGAAAATAAAACAGCCTAACTCTCTATTTGGGGAGGGGATTTTCTTTATTTTTCATGTCTTTATTAATACTGAAAATATTTATTTAAATTTGTCAAAGTTTTGATTATTCCTAATAGGACGCATGCACGCAGCAATCTTATCAGTTGAAGTGTATGAAGACAAAAGATTTCACCACTCAACGCTACGCTATGAAACATGTGCTCCCTCTGTGCAACGGTATTATTGTTGATAACCCGACACCCTCTTCTCGGTGTCACACGGACGACGCGCCCGGACGCAAAGAGTCCGCGCCATGCGCGCCCCCGTCGCGCTCTGCACCCGCACAGATCAGAACAAAGAGACGCCGCAGAAGCGAGACGGCGCTGTGAATGCACGTAATGAAATGTCGACTCTGTCTTAGACTTGGTCTTAACAATATAGAAAAGTTAGCCTGAAAAATTATGAAGTTATAATGACGAAAAGGATTTTTGAAAACTATTAAAAAAAAAAAAAAATTATTGGAAATAAAGTGAGTTGATTGCAATTTAATTAATTTATTATTATTATTATTATTATTATTATTATTATTATTATTATTATTATTATTATTATTATTATTATTACAAAGGAAAGACAAAGGTCACATTCTCAGAAAACACGAAAAAAAAATTTGGCTATATAGCCTATTTACATTTTCATACGTCATAAAGACGTTGCGCTCTAAAGATATATAATTAAAGGCATTTCTCTTCTTGCTTAAAAAGCAGATTTTAGTCAAAAAAAATTCTACCTTGTTCGAGAAACAACATAGTGAGAATTATTCATATCGCAACTGAGTTACAAAACCGCTCCGAGACAAAGTTACGCAAATTAAACAACATCAGTCTATGAACAGAATGCTTTTAAATCTGTCATTTAATTAACATTAGTTCCAAAATACTAAACGTGAATGACAGGATTTTTTAAAAAAAAAAAAAACGTGAATACTAATCCCGAATATCCTGTCGAAAAATCTGTCCACTTTGACCAGGCCGGTATTATCCCATGATAATGACAAAAACAAACACGTAACCAGGCGAGGGAACCCCCCGCTGCGCAAACGCATATCCTCAGAAAGCTATTAATCTTCTCAATGTAGTTGTTCACCCTGAAAACTGAGATAAAGAGCCACAGGAAATGTTTACTTTTCTTCAGCTGTTCTTTTTAGAGGCTTTAAGCTACAATTAACAATAAAGGCTTTAAAGAAACTACCGTTTAAGGGTTTTTTTTTTTACTTTAACATAAAAAAAACATTTTTATACATAAATATTATAATTGACAACATTTTTTTCCACTTAAATACCCTCTCTAAGTTTTCAGAATAACAATGGAATAACCAGGGATGCATCCTGCTCACATAATGTGGACAAAAGTTTCTGTAATGTCAGTTTCAGCAGGACAGTAAAAGTATTAGGATAACTTTTGAAATCATGTTTCGAGATCAAATATATAAAGCACAAATTTTAATTCAGCACTCTGAATTGTATGTTAGAGATTAAAGGAGAAAAATGAGGAGTTATTTACCTTCTTTACTGCTGTTTTGGCTTTTATTTTTTTCCCAGGGTCCCATGGCCTTGTCATCCTCTGACCCATCCATCATGGTCTTGTCGCTGGGCACGTACCAGGTGGCGTGCTGCTCTGCCATCAGGGTGTCAAGGTCAATAGTGCCCATTGAGCCCTTCCCTGCATCCGGGCTGCAGCCTGGCAGCTCATTGTCTCCGTTCTGCGAGGGACAGTCACTGCTCTTTTTGCCGTTCTTCATGGCCAGGGGCTGGTCTTCTGAGATACTGAACTGTTGCCGCTGCAGCTGAATCTGGGCCTGGAGGATCTCCAGTGGGTGGATTTCTTCCTGGCCTGAGGTGCTGGATGGGGTGCGTACCTGTTCCACCCCAGGAGTGCCCGGGTGGCTCACCCCGCTGGCCCCTGTGCTCACACCAGAGTTCAGTCCATAGCTGTCTGGTGCTGAGGTAGTATGATTGTTTATGCCCATGCCAAGGGGCTTTTGCCCATTTAATAAACTGTTATCACTCCGCTGCATTTTGGGTGAGCCTGTGATCATAGGGCTGCGATTGGGCTTGGTGGCAGAAGTCCCTCCTGCATCTGAGCTGGATGACACCTCGTCCTCGTTGCCATAGTGGGTGCTGACATCGTCAGGGAAGTCCACTCTTGGTGAGCTGCTGTCAGACTTGGCAGCAACACTTTGAATGCCACTGTCTAAAGAAGACATAAGGTCAGCCTGGTCCCCCAACATTAGGTCACCTCCTTTCCCCCAAGAGGGTGACTGAAGATGTTTTTCATGAGGTGTGCCCCCACCCCTCTCCCCAACGCCAGCTGAGGGGGTCTGCTGGCCTGGACTTACAACAGGGTTACCGTTATCAGAGGAAAAAAAAATTCCAGGGCTCACATGTCCACTGTCTCTTTTTCTCCTCCCTCTCCCTCTCCCACTCCCTGTTGTTGCCTTCCCCTCACTGCACGGGGTAGCGTCCATGTTGTAGTTTGGGGAGAGGGCACTGGCTTCCCCCTGCACCGTCTGGCTTTGACTTACAGGCTTAGAGTTGCTATTCCCGGTGCCAGGCATCTGGCTGTTCTGGGAAGCGCTGCTCTGAAAATATTCAGGACCAGCACTTCCAGTCCCATTAGATGTGCTGCTATTAATGTCCTGCTCTGTCTGACTTAGTTTTCTCTTGCCCTCATTTTGGTTCTTCTTGTTGAATGTTACGTTAAGATTGGGGGCCCCTAGGCTAGCAATCATATTCTGGCAGGCCGTGGACAGGGCCGCTAAACAGCTCTGACCGAAAACACTGTCTTTAGAGCTGGTTTTGCTGAAGTTCCCAAGGGACAGAGCTCCCAGCTTACTAACAGACGACCGCTGGCCTGAGGGGAACTCAGACTGTGGAGGGTAGCTCCCTGGTGAGGTGCTGACCCCCTGGGGAGCACTGTGAGGTGGCCCCTGGCGGTTAGCCCCCCCATAGGGAAACGTTGGCTGTGCTCCCATTGGAGGTGCAGGAAAATCGGCTGGTCGCCTTTCTGCTGGTGCATTTGGATGTCCTCCTCCAGCTCCTGGCGACTGCATTTGTGAGAGGTTACCCATGTTTCCACTGAACTGTGAGTGCATGCCTGGAGAATGAAGGGTCTGAACATGTCCGTCTCCTGCTATTCTCATTGGCTCCTGCATACCAATGCCTGGCCTGAACATCATCCCAGCCCCATTCTGTTGCAGCCCCATCTCATTAGGCCCAGACTCATTACCAGCCCCACCCATACGCCGTGACATGATCTCTCCAGGTGGGTGGGACCCCTGAAACCAGGAGTTCTCCTGAGTTACATGAGGATTTTGTCCATCAATGTTGGGCATTCTGCCACTGTTCTCCCTGTCAAAGCTGGGTTGAGGCATGTTCCCAACTGGGCCTCCATGAGTCATTGGGACAGGAGGTACGTCGCCATGGTGACCTAGCTGCTGAAGACTCGGCTGCCTCATCCTCTGCTGCTGGTTGCGAGAAGCCATCTGTTTTATCATCATGGCCGCGTTTTGGCGCTGCTGCAGAGACTGTGGCTCGGGCCCTGGATGTTGTAGGGGACCTGGTGCAAAACCTTCATTGACAGGTGGGGTGAACTCCCCAGGAAGGCCAGGATATGCTGAGGGAGAGAGGTGGTTATCCATACTACCACACCAACCATCGCCACCATGTGAATTAGGAAAATCAAATCTGGGCCGTTTTGCCATGTTCATATAAGGAGAGTCAAAGTGTTGCAGCCTCTGATTTGGGGGCTGCTGGGAGGGAGGAGGAGCTGGCTGTTGCATATTAAACATGGGGTCCCCATAGGGGTGCAAACCTCTATTTTCCAGTCTGTGAATGGGATATTCAAACTGGTTATGTTGGCCAGGCATCATGACCCCTCCGTCCAGAATGTTGGGGTTAGTGTTGCCGGGCTCAGCCTGAGGGGGTCGGGGGAGACCAGGGGGGCACGAGTTCTGTCTGGCTATTAAGCCAGTCTGTTGTTGCGGTTGCATGAGGGGATGTCTTGCATTGACCCCCGGCTCCATTCCCACGGGCATCTTCCGGCCATTTCCAAAACGCTCAAAAAACACTCCATGCTGAGGTTGCTGGGGCTGTGGTGGCGGCTGGTGTCCCTTAGAAATGCCCTGCATGCCTGGTGTCCGAGGCATGCCAGCGCTCCCTGGAAAATTTCCACTAGGAACGGGCCGGCCTGGCCCAAAATGTGGTAGCTGCGATTCTGTCTCTGATGGGGAAAACACAGGTACATCAAAATGTCCAGATGGTGGATCACTTGGAAAGTTGTACTCTAGCCCCTCCACGGCTCCTTGGTTGGGCATCCGTCGAGGCTCCATCGTGTGAGGCTCAGATGATGTAGATGAAGAAGACGGAAGACCGTGGAAGGATGCTGCTCTGTTAGGTGACTGGTCCAGGGGAAGACAGGGGGCAGGAACAGGGTGATTGCCACTGGGGGGACCATGATGCTGAAATTCAGGTATGTTAGCAGGCCTCTGCTGCTGTGGCTGCTGCTGCGGAAAGCCTTCTCCTGCCTGTCCCTCAGCAAGAGGGTCAAAACCCTCTCCAAAGCCCTGCTGTGGTCCCATGCCATTGCTGTTGTAGCCCATCAGCCTGCCTCCATGTAGGCATGATGACCCTGGATCTGGGCCTCCAAAAGTCCCACCAAAATGAGGATGATGTTGGTGGGGGTGAGGTTGATGGGCATGCGGGTGTCCTTGATGAGGTTGCTGGTTGTTAAAAAATCCATGCATGGGTCCTTGCTGCTGCTGCTGGAGTCCGCCCCCTGTATGCATGTCTGGGTGTCCCCGAGGGTGAAACCCAGCGTAAGGCTCACCATTCATGTTCATATTGAGCCCCAGCATTTGGGACTCGTTCATGGGCCCCATGCTGGATTCCACGGTTCCAGGTGGGCCTCCAGCATGAAAGCCTGGGCTTTTATAATGTGAGCCCATGTTCAGTCTCTGTTGGTTTATGTTTCTCTCTGACTGGCCAGGGTTTCTGCTATTAATTTGAGAACCAAACTGCTCCAGCCCAAACATACTCCCCAGCAATCAATCCCACATGACGGCCAGTTTGCCAGACATCGGCACACTCTGTATTTTTCCGTCTGTCCCCAAAAGCAAAAAGGGGAAAAAAAAGATACACGATGTTGATGAAACTAATGATTAATATGTTTAGTAGACTTTAAACGATAAAACTCACCAAATAAGTTCTCATTTCTGGGAATCAAAAGGGAGATTGTTTTTGTTTTACTTCTCCAAGGACGCGGAGTGGAGAAGTAAAACACTCGGTGCCAAATACGCACGGATACTGCTTGTCTGTTCCCGCATTAATAGATGAAAATGTCTGCTTTTCCTTTTAGTTTTTCTTTGTAGAAATAATAAAATAAAACTTGCACAAAAGCGGCAACTTTTACAAGTTATTGTTCTTTGTGCGCAATTTTCTTTGGATGAAAGAAAAAACGCTCGGGGAAAATTAAAAGAGCGCACAAGATTCGAGGAGATGAACAAAATATGACAGTTTTTCCCTCGTTTCTTCGTTTACTTCCTTATTCCAGCCCGGTATAAAAGGTCCCAGACTGATTTTTTTGTGTAAGGTCCCATACTGGAAATAACAACAGAAAGAAAAGTCAGTGTGGAGCGGTGTGCGCGTCTCTGACAAATTTCTGTGCACCGGTGTCCTTTAATAAAAAAATACAAAAAATGAAATAATACTAATAATAATAAAAATGTGGGGAGAGAAAAATAAACTGTTTCAGCAGGTTTGAAAACCAAAAGTCCAAGAGGTTATATGTGGAAGTCCATAAACACGAATCTCCAACAACAGCGTCAGTGAACCAGGAGCGGTGCGGCGTGCACTCCCCGGTGCTCCACAAGCACGGAGCGGCTTGACAGCATCCTTCACCGCGCGGCCGCTCATGCGCTCGGTGGAGAAGCCTCCGCGCTTTACGTTCCCGGTCGATGCGCTCCGATCGGCTGTAAACGTGCGCGTCCCTCGGTTCAGCCACTACGGTCTGCTGGGCTCTCTGCCTGTGCTCTGTTGTGATCTGGTCTGGTCTGAACGCGCTCTCCGGAGCGATTCACAGATCCACTCACTCACGCACTCCGTTCTGCCGCTTGGCGCTGTGTGAGATCAACGCGTCCAGAGGAGCCAGCAACAAGTTTTGCATTTCTGCAGCCACTTCCATCCACGAGGTCTCAGCCAATCACAGAGACCAAACGGAGCTCCGGGGGCGGGACGAACGTCGTTAAGGTGGTCTTGTGGAGTCAATGAGATTTTTAGCTTTAAGCTTTCGCTCGAAAAATAATCTAAACGAAGTATGGAATTTGAATTTCATAGAATCTCTCACGTTTTTCTTTGTTAAAAATAAAAAGGGGCATTTAGCTTTTTTTTTTTTTTTTTTTTTTTTTTTTTTTTAACCCCACCACATATTTGAAGACAACGTGGGAAAAATATCTGTCTTGGGAAAATGACTACACAATCGTTGTTTCTGACGATTTAAAAGAGACAATCAAAAATCCTATAAAGACCTGCATATGCAACATTCAATAAAAGATTGTATTAAACATATATTATCCACAAATGAAGAGATCAATATGGGTGGTATGGCATACCATCCAGGGTGCCGGCGAGCCATGGGCAGCAAGAGCAGTCAGGGGGAAATAAAGAGCATTCTTTTAAGTTGTACCTCAGGTGAGTTTTATTTTGCTTTTCATGTTCAGTCAATGGGGAATGGGTAAACCCTCGTGTTCTGCACAGGGTTTATTTGGTGTAACATGTTATCTTCTCAACAAGCTGGAAAGGAACGGCGCACAGTTTATTGATTTAAACGGAATTGATCAAAAGTGGAAGAAATGTCATTTTCTGAAAATAGAAATCTGTTCAGCACTGACTGTTGATGTAGTAGTAGGGAAACGCTTTAAACATAAACCACATGTTCTGTGAAACATGGTCTCAGTGGCGTGTGGAGGAAAGAAAATCCACCTTAAACAACATTCTAAGTAAATTATATGAATGATATTGGGCCTCAGTTTCAACAATCAACACAATGTCTTTAAAAAGCACGTTCTGATAGGTTATTTAAGAGGCTAATTAGCGATAGTTGCACAATTGCTGGGTTATCTGAGGTCAAGTGCTGCCAAATCCCAAGATAAGACATTAAATATTTGTTAATAGCAAGAAAAACAATGGAACTGCTACTGCAAAGTCAGCACTTGTCCCAAAAGTACATCCAAATCACACGTCACAAACAGTTCAAGTTTCAGTTTGGTGCTGTTCCAGTGTGAATTAAATATTATTTTTGCATTGAGCTGCCAGATCCATCGGTGACCTTTGTATATTATGTTATTTTAAATTCTGACCCCTTGAAAACTGAACTTGTTCATTGTTTTTAAAAGCTGTGTACGTAGGCTTATTTCTGTGTAAACTCTGATTAGCTGAAATAAAGGGGAAGCCTACTTGTGTAAACAGGCCAATTTCATTGATCTCCTTGATTATTTTCTTTGGTGAAAGGAGAACACCACACAATCCTCTCCCGACTCTGAGTGGGGCGGCGGGTGGGGTGTAATTTGGTGGCAGTCAGCTCTGAGCCTTTAATGGGGGAGTGGAGGGAGAAGAAAAGAGAGAGAGAGAGATCAAGGAAGCTTTTATGAAACAGACACAGTGCCACCTAGCGGCAAGTGACACAGAGGATGCAGGTTAATTGACTTAAAATGAAGCATTTGGGAAATAACTTCCCAAAGTTACAGAAGGCGTAAAATGGAAAATAATCAAGCAGGACATTTTTTTTTCTTTAAATTTTGTAAAATAATTCTATTATATTCTATTACAAAATAAGTGACACCCAGAGGAATGATAATGACATGTTCCTGTGTTAAAACAGTCTTAATATCACATAACACATCATCCTACTTTCAGGTGGCGCTACATTTTAATGATATTGTTGAAAAAGATGGTTTATGGGATTACTAAATAAGATTTAAGATATGGCAAAATAAAAATATTCTTCTGAAACAATGCTTCTTTACATCAATATAGATAATCAAAATCAGAAAAGATGACAAGCTTTACTTGCTGATTGAAATACTTTCATAACACACAAAAATCAGCACCACAAACTATCGGTTTGTAGATGCATACAGTTTGCCCAGCTCTGTGCCCAGGAAACAGGCTGCATGCTGCAGCCGAGCCAGAAACCCGTCAGGACTAGACAATGAAATGCACTTCTTCCAGGCAAGAGGACAGAAGCTCAGAGTGAGGAGGCAGGGGCAGGCAGTGCTTGTGTTTTGTAAGAGACGTGGAGTAAACTAGCCAGAAAGAGACAGTGGAGGAGGATGGGAGAAGAATGTCAAGTTGTTGGGATGTGCTAAAGGCGATGGAGTTTTTCTAGTTTGAGTCACTCTCTCCCTATGTATCACCTTACTGACAGACTACCTTCATACCACTAATCCCATGGTTTGCAAGCTGTGGTACTGATACTACTTGTAGTTCTGGTGTCCTCAAAAAAAAAGAAAGGTTTAGTGTTAGCTATTTACAAAGAAAGCACAAAGTTTATTAAATGTGATACGAAGCTAAAAAGCCACAAGAAAAACAAAGAAATGGCTGACTTCTTTTGTTCAAAAATGATGATTTCTTCACACAAGAAATCATCATTTCTTGACTGAAAAGAGAAGCAACATATGTTGGTTATGAAGCAGGGCATTCAGTCACCTTATGATTCACTTATGGCTGGACCGGTTTGGAGAACTTTATCTCCAAATAACTAAAACGATCATTTGAAAGTAGCTTTTACCTCTTCTCAAGTTATCTTTATCTCAAAATAAGATATTGTGATCTAAAACGTTCACATAACACACGGATAACTGAAACACCCTATTACATATTTGGATATATGCACATTTGATGTCTACTTTAACAATTCTGAAAAATTCAAATCATATATTGAACTACAAATATCAATGAAAATACATTTTAAGATGTTCTACAACAGAGAATAAATGAATTCATAATCAGGTCAGGAATACATTTGTGTAACCCAGCACTGATTTCTACATGAAATAACTAAAGTCCTATGCACACAATAACAGGATCCTTACTCAACATTTTGCATTTTGAGTTGTGAGACCATCTATAAAAAAAGAGAATTAATATTTCTGTTCTTGCTGGATAAAGGCTCTTTTTATCAAAAATATATTCTGCATTCATTATGTTTCTATTCAACAGGAGAAAAATAATAAAGCTGTCTTTCCTGTAAAACCGATAACTCCACAATGAGATTCCTGCTCGCTCCGTCAACAACGTCTTTTCAAATCTAGAGACACCATGACAGACCGATGGCACGGTGTCCAGTCCTCCGTTGCCTCCGGTCATGATAAACGCAACCCAGAGTGGTTGTAGCCGAGGCGACTTCATGACAATGGACGGTCTACAGGTTTTCAAGCGCTGTCACATTCCCACTCCTCTCTGCTTTGATTTAGAGCTCAATTTGTCTCAATATTTTACTCAATAGGACAAGGTAGCAGAAGTGGGCGCCCTCTTTTTAGCCTTAATTCATGGTGTTAAGCTTTTCCTCAGCGAGACATTTATTGCCCTGGGTGGGAGGTTGGTGGAGGGGGCAGTGGGGATGCGGGGGCTGAACGACGAGACAGTTCCTTCTCTTGTTGGTGGGGCTACAGCGTCATGTGCAGCTCAGGCAGAGAGAAGCGGGCTCGCTGTGTCCTCTATAGGCCTGTCAGTCAGCTGAGCCATCAGGACTCCCTGGGTCATGGCAGGTTAAGCAGCATCTGTCATCTAGAGAAGCAGCATTGTATTTAAGGGAGGGAGATGCGACAGACCCCCGTCCCTCACCCCTCCCGGCATCAAACTCACATCACAACAGGAAAGGCTGAGGAAAATCTCAGGAGCTAAATTTGACCCATGCCAGGAGGATGAGGAAACATTGGTGACATCACTGCCTGCCTCCGAGAGACAGAAATAAACCGTCCTGTCGAAGAAAACCTGCGGCCCCTCCGCGGATCTGGCCCCCTGAGGGGGGACCACACACACACAAAATAAAACAATATATATATATATATATATAATGCTGTGCAACTTTGTTCATAAACTCTATTGCAGAATAGATATGAGCACCTATTTTTATTTTGACTTTAGTGCACGTCTTATCTTTTTGTCAGATTTGGCACAAATTTTCCCTTATTGCAGAAGCAAGTTGGTCGCCGACATTCACAAAATGATTTTAGCTCTAAACACTTTTGGTATGGCGCCTGGATCTCCCGCTGTGCCGAGTCTTGAGCCTCTCTGAGATTCGTCTCATCTATTCATCTGTTGCCGAATCTATTTAAAAGACGGGGGCTCACTCCTGACATGTCCCTTCATCTCGTCTCCGAGTGAGACACATGGTTGGATGGATGCAAGCCTACCGCAGACTGTTGCGAGCTGCCACTTAACAGGAGGCGTGTGGGCGAGTCTGCCCATCTCCCCATTTAGAAACAGCATTATTTGTGTGTGCGCGCTCAGTGGCAGAAATGACTGGTTTCCTTGCAGAAAGCCAATGTGACCATTCCTCCAAAAACAATGACAAAAAAAATAAGGCAGCTATCTCAGCCAGCAGACTCACAGCTTTTCCTGCTCTTTAGCACAGATTCCGCTGCTATTGTGCGACTCTTCTGACCTGAGGGTCAGTCAGACTTTTGTCCATAAGGGAGTCAGATAACTGTGCCGACGTTTTGCGAAAACTTTATTCGAACATGGTCCAAAAAAAAACAACACACATTTATGATATGATGCATTCATTAATTAATTAAAAACATTGGAATTCACCTGGCCTTTCAGATGGATTTTCTCCTCAAAAGCAACTTTTGATCTGATGATGTCTGTGGATTGTAGGAAATAAAAAGAGAATGTTAAAAGATCATCTGAGACCTGAAACATGCAAAGCCAAAACTTTTGCCTGAGACATTGCTTGTTGTTTGACCTCAAAGCTAAATATATATGAGAAAATATATAAAAATAAAAATACAACAGAATTGTATTTTCTGTTGTAAATGGCCTAGGTATATAAACCTTAATGAATGTGAATTTCCCTTAAACTTCTTAAAGTGGATATACTTTACTCTCCTCTGAAGGATGTGGTTATTCCTGTTGTTTGCAAACATTTTATATCACCGTTTTCCTTCCACTCAACTTTCCATCTCAAATATGGTTGGATACATTTGTGGATTTGTGACTGTGTGCCAGACAATGGTGAAGCCAGTTTTCTTCCCTAGGATTCTTTGGACCTTAAATTACTTCTAAATTAAAAATCCTTTTTCACAGGATGTGTGTGTGTAATGTTCAGATTTAGCAAGAAACTGAACTATAGCTGTCAGCAACAATGATCAAAATAAACAAGAATGGACTTGATGTTTTTTGATGGCCAATATTCAATATTACACTTATACATTGCCTTTTCCAATATTATGGATTTTATGCAAGGATGAAAAGTTTCCTTGCATTAAATGTTAAGAAAAACATTTAAAAAAGCTTTATAGATCAAGTTGTACACAAGTTATTTTGGGGGGAAAAAGTGCCATCATCTCTGCTGAATTTTATTCTGGTTAGATGGTCAAGGTTGTAGGTTCTGGGGAAATCACATTTAAAAATTTAAAAAAACCCTGAACAATTATTTCCACTTTGTCAGAAGAAACCATGAAGAGTCCTTTTAAAGGTTTGGCTTGATATAATTAAGTAATTATTATGCTTCACCTGGTTTAAATTTTTGGGAGGTAAAATCTATAAATCAGCTAAAATTACAGACTAGAAACTGGGATAAAAATACTGAATAGCTGCAACTTGAGTAGGTGGTTTAAAAGTAGATCAGCATATAAATGTAATAAAACAAGTGGTAGCTTATAGGTAGAAGCTGTATGATGATGGCATTCAAGAGAATGCTAAAAGGACTTTAAAAAATCCATCTACTGTCGGGAAGGACAATACCTTTTCATGAGAACTTTAAAAGCTTCAATGCTCTTATGTCCCCATCCCCCCAAAAAACAAAAGTGTAATTTAGAAACAGAATTTATTGATAACTGGGTACAATATCTAATACACAAGATTTCTAGAGAAGAAAAAGGCACAATAGTTTATACATTCACCCCTGATTTTCACAATCTGAATAAAACTGTGGATTTTATACATTATGAGATACAATTCCTTCATTTATGTTCTCATGTCATCTCAACAGCCCATACATGTACAGGACTGTCAGAAACCATTCTGATTTAGTTGGAAACAACAGGTACAGCCTACACATCCTCCTATTTGCATATTTTGAGATGGTAGCATTTACAGGTTATCAATATCAGGATCATGTTATATTAGGAAGTGAGAGAAACATCGTCTTAAAGCTCTACGTCATTTCATGAACCTGAGAAAATTTTATTTTATTACACAGATTGTTATTGACTTTAAATTTCCTATAATGATTGGAGAACAGGTAAACATGACAAATTTACACTTTTACTCTTTGGACAAAAAAGAACTTGATGTAACATTGTTGGACAAAAAAAAAAAAACAGTAAAAAAAAAAACTTGATACATTATAATAGGCCGTTATTTCTATCTTGAGAAATAAAGAATAGTTCTGAAAAGATATAATTTAAGACTGTAACATACAACTACAACATAAAACTCAGCAAGGATCAGATGAGTAAACCAAGTATATTTTATGTAACAACAAAAGTGGGCTTATTCCACATGTTATATCGAGAAAACATGATGGATGATGACCATTAATCAGATGGTAAATCTGTTCAACATTGATGTGTAAATCTGCTGCATTTGGTGTAACAAAGTACAGAGGTTGTTTTTTTTTTGCTTTTAGCATGTTGAAGGCACTGCAGTTGCTTAGCTGCGACGGCACGCAAACATGCACTGCCGTCTGAATAACAAGAATAGAGATTAATCACAAATACTGTCACTCATAAAAGCTCTATCTGCTAAGATTTACTCCCAGGAAGCAGCAGCAGCAGCTCATGGCTAATGGTAATCCCTGGGCATCAGGAAAGCTGCCAGTTAGAAAAGAGGGAGGTAGCTAGCGCTAGCTGGCAGAGCTGTGAGAGGTGTAAAATAGTAAAATATAGAAAAGGTTTAGGCGAGCGCTGCATGGTGCTGGTGTCAACTAGGCTCTAATGTAGAAACCGTGAATCTGTAAACACGACCGGACTGAACCCGGAGAAGAAAGTGTGGTTAAAAAAAAAAAACAGAGAAACAATGGTTCAAAGGCTGGCCTTTGGAGGTGGGCTGGTTCAACGCAGCAAAGTTTGGCTGGAGGGGTGTAGCACCATCTGTGGCCGCTTTTCAGTGCACTTTTTTCCCCTCTGGGGACGTCTGTTAAGGAGGTGAACGCTGCACCGCGTTGTGTATGAATGTCTTCAGAACAGTGAGGACAGGGGGAGGTGTGTGTGGTGCGGTGGGGGCTGCAGGAAGCTGCTAACATCCTTTAGGTGAACGAGCCTGTGTGGATCTGCCCAGCTTTGGCTTGTAACAGATAAGTCAGTGCAAAGGCATCCACACCTGTGCCTGCTCACAATCTTAAGAGTGAATTCACACGTTCACCTTCAGGTTCTGATGAGTGCGTGTGTTTTTTCCACCAAGTCTGAACAGGAGAGACGATGAATATCTGTACAGGCATGATTGTCAGTGATAATAAGATGCAGTGCTTCAGTTAAGGTGGAGTGGGGATTTGGGGGGTTATTATGGGCATGAGTGCCAATGGTGTTAGTAATCACTTAATGGAGGCCGTGGCAGGAAGAAACATGAGTTTGACGAACAGGGAGCTTTCAGGTAAGACAACACAGGGTCACACATGACATCGCTTCTGCAGGAATGTGAAAAATGTACATAAAATACAAAAAACAAAACATTTGGTCCTTTTACTATGGATCCAGATTAGTAATTTGCACTTGTATTATTCTTTACAACACATACCTTCTTTCATTTTTTAAAAGTCTCATTTACATGATGATGATCAAAATTAACCAGAGTCTCATCAGGAAAGACCATGTTGGTTTCTAAAAAGAAAAAAAAAAAAAAAAAGAAAAGAAAAAAATCAATTCTCATTGGACAGAACGTCTATGATTGGGGTCAAGTCAGGGAATCTGCACTATTGATTGCAGGTAGCTGTGCTCCTTCCTCCGCAGCCAAAATCAGTTAAGGTAAAAAGTGGCAAACAAAGGGAGCATTCTTTGCAGACAGCGTCACACACGGTGGCCATTTTTAATCCGGTTGCTTTTCATTGGTCTGCAGCACTGGTTCCTCGTACGTCACCCTTTTTGCGAAGCTGTAGGGGAAAGGAAAGACGCAAGAAAAGAGGTTAGATATGCATGAAATCAGAGAGGAACTGAAATCTCAGGAGACCCTGATGAGGTGGTGTTGGGTCACTTTTTGCAATCAAGGTGTACGAAGTTTTCTGAACTATTGAAGCAACGGGAAAGGAAGAATTTTCTCTTGGTTCGGCTGTACCTGGGAATCAGCAGTTCAAATACAGAACAAACAAGAATAAGTTAATTACTCGTTATAGGGCTGCTACTGACAGTTTTTTTAGTGATCAATTTTCTATTAATTACTCATACAATAAACTAATTGGATAAAAATAAATTGACACATTCGACAGAGGTTTTCATTTTACAATCACAAATTCTTCTAACATGTGAAAAGCTCAGTCTATTCCATTTGATCTATCAATACAGCTGAAATGTTGATTATTTTTTCTACTAACCAATTTTTAATAACACAGAAAAGGGACTTAATAAATTTATGTTATTTTTTATAACATAAAAAAGCTCCTTTTTTAAATCTGTATACTAGAATTAATGATTAATCAACTACTAAATTAGTTGATTAATTACGACTGAAATAATAATTTCAGCCCTAGTTAAATTAATCAAAAACCTAGATCACTTGGTTGTTTTGATAATAAGTATCAAACAAAACGTCAGACACAATATGCATTGAAGAATTAATTGGTATAATCTATAACTACGCCCCTGCTTACTGATGAAAGTTTCAAGGTAGACTTGTTTTTAATTCATTACATACATATGGAGGTTTTAGTACATTCTACAAAAACCAATAAAATGCAACAAATTGCTTTCTGTGAGCTGAAACTTGGCTTTCCTTAACACTATCCGCCAACAATACTTATCAATCCTCCTGTTTGTCTTCAAGATAGATAAAAGCATCCCTTTCAAATGCTCCCACCCCCAGGCTGATGGCTTTGGAAAGTCAATTAGTGTTGGAATCTGATAGCCCAAAAGCTCAAATGAAACGGTTCAAACTAACATTGGCTCTAAACAGGGGAAAAGACAGATCTGATGAAATAGCAGGAGGATTTACCCTCCCATTTCGCCAACTTTTTTCCCCTGGCTTCCTCCGAGTCTCTCAATCACAGGCCGGACTTCTTCTCAACAGCAGAATTCTATTTGTATGTTAATGAGGGAAAAGGGAGCCACCTTGAAGCATCACACCTCGTCCCCCTCTCAAGCCGCCCTGCTCTGCACCGACTGCACCACACGAAGAGCAACTCTTCTGCATTGTCTCTCGGATGCAGCCTCTGTCACAGCGATATTCTTGGGAAATTTTAAAGACGCAGCAATTGGCGTCGCACATCATCCAGTACAGTTCAACTGCGACCCTGCTAACCCTGTAGCTCAGAGGCTCAGGACTGGACAGGCCCTCCCCACCACAGCCCTCTTTGATGGCACCCGCCTGTTTACTTGCTCCAGTGGAAAATGGGAAACACATGGCGAACTGGCCGACATGTTCTGAAGGGATGGGGGGCGCGGTGCGAAGGCAAAGCACAAAATGCAGCATGTTGGTAGTAGGCCAGGAATGTTTGAAATTGGCCCACTTTGGCCAGTCTAGTCCAGATTCCTCACTTGTTCTCCTTGTAAGGCCAAAAGCTCCCAAAGTGATATTTGGGAGCAAACCATCAGAAAAGGTTGAAAAAACGGTGAGCTACAACCTGTTGCAGATTATTTTAAAGAAAACCTTTGTTCTTGTCTGAGCTGTACTCTCTTGTTTGGATGCTCACAGTTGTAGGTTCTGACACAACATGTCTGCTGGTTTTGGGAAAAAAAAGAAGAAAAAAGGTAAAAAAAAAATTGAGAAATGTCAAAAGGAACCCAAGACAGTATTGGTGCACTATTTAGACTATTCTAAATAGCACCCTGCTGCTCCATATAGCAGAAGACTCTAGAATAAAACAAGGTTACCATAAGATTGTCTGGGGGTTTCATCTGAAATGACAAAAAATATTTTATAAAAAGCAGGCGATTTTAAAAGTGACATTAAAAAGAAGAAGAAGAAGAAAAAAAAAAAGATTTGAAACACAGTGCAACACCCAGGACAGCCTGTTCCAGAGCAACTAGCTCCTGTCACAGAGGCTGCAGTGCATCAACAGTTTGTACACCATGGTTTGCTGAAGCCAGCCCTGTGGAAAAATCCATTAAGAGACTTCCCTGCACCCAAAACAACTTACACAGCAACACACAGAGCTAAACCTGGCCTGCTACTCCCCTGAACCCTTTGTACCTACTGAACCCTTGTTACGCATCTGGATGGAAATAAAGGACAGTAAAGCATAAGAGGTAGTAATTAAGAACCCCATGAGATGTAATTAGAATGCTGAGAAGACTTTATTAAAATAAAGTTCTTTTTTAGTTATGGTAGTTTGTCACAAAGCAACTGTTGTCTGACATAACCTTTTAAAGGGTACACTAAGGAGTTTTTCCTGTCTGCAGAGCTTTCCATATTTACTTGCACTTGTTAAAGTTCACATTTCTGCTAAGTTATCTAATGTTTTACAGGACTAGAAAGTCGTACTTCAATAATCTTAATTGTCAATCGCTAAATTGTTTTGCCTTTTTTAGATACTCAAAGCTTTGCCTTCAAAAAGGTTTTCTGCAGTATTGGAAATACTACAAGTAGATCTTCAAAATATACAATATTATAAAAAGGTTCGATACTTTTTAGTTGCTCATTCCAGAAAGTCAAACTTTCTGATATGATATGATATAGAATCATCAGAGTGAAATGTTCCAATTCTTTTTTGTAATTTTGACAATTACGGATAATAAAAATCCAGAATTCAGAAGGCCTGAGAGCAATACAAAAAAATTCAACAGAAATATGAGCCACTTGAAAATTATGTTAATTTCTATGTACTCAATTCTTGCTTTGGCCTGCTTTTACATGAGTTACTGCATCAATGCGGTAAATCATCACCCTGCAGTGATACAAGCTTGAATTTAAAAACTTCTACACAATTCATAAAGTTTCTAAGTTGTACTTGAATAGAGCATAAATGATTGTTTTCACATAGATATTAAAAATTCAGTTTAAAAGATTAAATCATTTGAAAGCTTGTTATACATCTTCACCAGAAATAGTAAATGTTGGGGCATTGCATGCCTGTAGCACCACAGATATGCCTTTGCAATAACATTTACTTTACATCCTTCTATTTTATTGTGATGCCATAAAAGTAATCCATAAGAACAATTTTCCTCAGCTACTGGCACCGATCACACACATACCTCTTCGAGCTCCTTTTGAGTCTCAACCTCCATTCGCCGGATATCATCCATGTTCAGGTCCACCCACTTATCAATCCAACAGAAGAGCTGGCGATGGAAGTTCGTGAAGATCCGTTTCTCTTGCTGAACGAATGCAAAGCAATATCAGTAATTAGTAATACTAATAATGATAATTACAAGTGTAAATAAACATTCATGCCAACAATGAACACATCCTTTTGTGTTTTCCTGACAAATGAATCAAATTTGAGAAAACTTCCATTTAAAAAAAATGAAAAGGAAGAAGAAACGGAAGTCAAACATTACAGTAGCAAACAGGAGAGAACTGTCACAGCTCTGCAACTCAGTATTACAGCCCTGCTGTGTGATAAGTGTGTAAAAACAAAACAAAACAAAACACTAACCTCATGAATGAAGTTCTCCACTTTGGTTTGAAGCCCCCACCACTTAAACTTGACTGTGACTAGTTTGTAGGCACACATCTTTGGGCAGTCAGTTGTTCTCGCTAGTTCTTGCTGTTGGGAAAGGATGCGTTTTAAAAAAAAGAAAGAAAAAAGACTGGAACCATTGCTTTTCATAAAGTATCAAAATTACATAAAACAACAGAAAATTTGACACAAACTTATAACAGAATACAGTTTCAGACTCATCTTGGATGCGTGCAAAGCTAAAAGTCATTAATACATAATGCTTTGGGTTTGGAGCTTGCTGAAATAATTATCAATATGAAGTTGTGCTGAGCAGAGATAAAAGTGACCTAATCTACAACACACTTTCTAAATTCATCCATCGCTGCTTGCAATGTGCCTCCCTCTGAAGAAGAGAAGACGAGGAGGAGGGAGGGGGGGCGGAGGCACAGCAAAGTGGATAAACTCCAGATGAAGGGACCATTTCCCAGCTTCCGCCCTGACAGCGACACCGCTCCCGACAGGCGTGCCTTTGTGGCCACAGAAGGCAGATAAAACGGTGCTCATAAAGCGATAAGGGCGTCGCGGTGCAAAGACGGCTACATTATTAACACCTAGGACCTGCTCGCCCCCCTACCCTCCAGCCCCCCAGAACACACACTCTCCCTCCGAGAACACCTGTTTAATTAATCACTTCATTCCGGCTCAGCGTTCCAAGAGGAAAATGCCACAGACCCGCCTCAATCGCGCCCCATCCCGCTGCCGTTTGATGCCGCGATCATGAAGGAGCGGCGAAATGAGAAACATTTCTAAATTTGCAGTGGGTTTAGAAAAGTTGTCATCGCTAAAGGAGAACTTCACATGAAACGGATTCTACATCAAAACACTTACGGTGACATTCCTTCTCTCCCTCTCCGTGCCCCACTCAAAGGAGCACAAGTTTTCAGAAATACAAAGGGGTGCCGATATGCAAGCATGTGTGCATGCAGAGATAGACAAGAGTTTTATTGCTCTGAGAAGCTGGCAAAAATTGTGCTTCTGTTGTCACATAACTACTTTTTTTTCCTCTCACCCTCCCTCCCCACGTTTTTAATAAAACACTTTTTCCGTGTCCACAGCGGACAGAAGAGTAATCCAATTAAAAATAAAAAATAAAATAAAAAATAAAAGTTACGCCTCTTTATTCTCACTTTTTAAAGCAGTTAGGCTGCCTTTGTTCTGTAAAAATTCTTGCAGCACAGGAAAGTTTCCCCATGGTGAACTTTAAGGGCTCTACTCCAGAAGGGTGCACTCTATTAGCAAATGCAACCAGTCTAGGAGGCTACGGGATTTCTGACTATAAAATACCATTTAATCAAAAGTGGCAGCTTTCAAACAGAACTCTCAAATTTAGAATCAATGTCCGTGAAGTGACTCTTCCATCATCTTCACATTGACTTTGTGCCACAGAAGGATTCAAATCCAACGATGAGGATATTTATCCAAGACTTGAAATGTCCATTAATTAACAGACATAATGTATTTTCAAGCAGCAAAGAACTTAAAATTTTCTTCAATGTATAATCGTTCTCAATCATTACTGGCAGCACTGCTGGAAGGTTGACACTTTGGCAAATCATTATTTACAAAGTTATCCAATTAGGTACGTCTAGAAAAGGTAATAACGATTCTTTGGAAATACCATTTGAAGCCGTCAACCTCGATCTATTAATAAAAACACTGATAATTTATTTAGCTTCTGTGCCATTAGAAAAGCTGCTGCAAGATTATTTTAACATATTGCTCCTAACACACACACACACACACGCACACACACACACACACACTCAATGCAGTGCCCATATAATTACTGTCTTCACCAAAAGTTCAAGTTTTATTTTAGACAGATGTTTTTGTTTTCATTATAATTATCATAAAGTCTCGCCACTCAGCCACTACAGCCTGAAGCCTCCTATGGGGCCTCATACAGACTCGACAACTGCCTGTCAAACGTCTGGAGCTTTGCTGAGCAGCAGTCCCTCTTGTATTTTGGTGCTTAATTTGAATTCATAGTGGAAGAAAGGGAAATAATAAAAAGCTGTTGCTCCAATCTGACCTCAACGTTGCCATCTATAAATATAAGTACAGCACCTTACAAAAATATTCACACCCCATAAATCTTCACATTTCATCATGTTAGAAATTTTTTTAAATATATTGTAGACACTATGGAGTTGAGTTTAACTGTGAAGAGGAAGTAAAATTATACATTTCTAAAAAATGTATAATTTTGAGAAGTACTGCCTTTGCATCCAGCTCCCCTGAGTCAATGTTAGAACCCCTCATTTAAACTATAGCCACAAACTCAGCTTAAACTCAATTAGAGTAAATGCAGAGCAGAGGAAATTCTCAATAGAGGTTTTCTAATAGATGACTGTGCTGTCATCTGATGAACTAGTGAGTCTTTGGATGCCTTAGGGACATCTTCCTGCTGAAATGTGATCTATTGTCTCAGTTTCCGATTTTTTGTATCATCAATAGTTTTTGTTCCAGCATTGCATTCCTACAGCATGATGCTGCCACCGCCATGTTACACTGTGGAGACTGTTTTCACACTGAACTGCAACGCTGCCCTTTGACTGTCGGTGGAAAGTCCTGCCATGGTAGGTTTACATTTCTGCTGTTCTTTCCATATTGCGATGGGAAGAATGGAGAGCAGTGAGGTTTAAAAGGCAAGAAATCACAAGAATTGCTACAAACTCCTCCACAATCTTATTCCTGGCCTGACAACTCTGCTCACTGTTCTTCGTGAAGCAGTTCTTTTCCCCTTAAATGTTCATTGACAAACCATTTAGGTGACATCAAAAGGCAACTGGTTTCACTGATTTTTATGTAGAGGCATAAAAATCAGTGAGGCATCAGAAACAAAGGGGCTGACAACAAGCCTCTTAAGATTCTATTTGAAAAAAATAAAATAAAATAAATAAAAACCATGTTTCTTTTTTCCAAGTCCTTATCTAATTAGGCACTACTTTGCATTAGTCTACCACAGAAAATCTCGACACAGTAAATAAGCAAAGGTTGAAGAGCTACGAATGCTCACAAGAAACTAAACATTCAAACATGTTGCAACATTTAAAAGAGCTTTCTGTCTGCATGTCACCTTCTGTTCAGTTTCGTTCCAACAAACCAACCTTATGTACAAAAGTCTCCTGTTGAGCATGAACATTTTCTTGCTTCTCATCTATTTAATATCTCCTAAAAGTAAATTTTCAATGAAATAGAGGGAATGGACCCGATGCAGAGTTGGTACACATCATCCACAACATAAGAGCTGTTTCAAGGATACAATCTAACTTTCACTGCATTTCGTCTACTGAGTGCTATTCGTTCTAGCTAACCAGTCATGAATTAGTCTCTAAATGTGTTACTGATCTCTGGTATACTCTGCCAAGTAAAGCTTACAGCTTATTTTATTTGCTGTGGGTGTATGGAAAGTGAAAATAACATTTATTTAAGGAATAAAATATAATTAGTAAATTAAATAATTATAAAAATGTTCCAATGGTTGACAGGAAAGAGCACAGGGGAAAAAGTAGTAAGACAGTAGGATTAACTTTAAAATTAGATGAAAAATTAGTATAATAATGAAAAGAGACTGTAGTTTACAGAGCTGCAGCCAATTTTACAGCAAGCCTTCCGGGTACTCTGAGGCCAAGATATAAAGCTCAAGTTCAGCTAGCAAGTTTTTCAAGTTGGATTTAGGTCTGGACTGTGAACAAAAATAAGCTTTGATTGAAACCACTCCTCTTTATACTTTAGGGTTGCTGTAATGTTGGAAAGTAAAACCCACCAGGATTGACCTGTATTTAGCTCCACATGTCCTCACAGTGACTCTCCGTTCTGCCTCTGCTGAACAAAAGCATTCCCACAGCATGATGCTACCCTCGCCAAATGTCATGGCTTGGCAGGTGCACAGCTTTACGTTAGTCTTTCCATACTGACATGACAAGTTTGGAAAATTGTTTCATAACGTATGTTTATTTCACATTTTCCCACAACTTTAGCCACCGTTTCTTTACTGTGTTCACTGATTTTCATGAAGCCGTTTATACGCAAATAAACAACATCTAAAGGCTCTGGAGAGCAGATGATTAAATAACATAACAGGTGAACACCACAGATTAGGCGACTTCTCAAGGCAATTTTTTTGCACTAGATTTCAATTTCAGGATAGAAGAGTCAAAGGACTTGACTCTACAATACAAACGGACAGCGCATTTTTCTGATTTTTGTTGGCAAAATATTTATGCATCATTTTCCTTCCCCTTCACAATTATGGACAACTTTGTTTTCCTCTTTTCCACAAACCCCGGTAAAACAGTCAAGGTTTGTATTGTGATTTCCTAAAACGTGAAGATGTTCTAGAGGTGTGACTGCTGTCACAAGGTGCTGTGATTTGAGTTTCAGCATCCGACATTATTATTACCTTCCAGGTTGGCCCCAGAGGTCCTCTGCCAGTTTTCACAGACTTGAACATGGCTGGATCTTCATCAGGCTTGTAGTCCTATGGAAAGATTTTTACTTTTCAATAATTAATGCATGGCAAACCCACCACCCCTCAAAAAAGACAACTTTTACAGATATAACCTTATGTTGTGCATTACAAGTTAATGACAGTTGTGCACAACAATTAAAAAAAAAACATTAGAAAAGCAATTATTGTTGTCTTGTACAAACAAAAACATAAAACCCAAAATTTAAAACACATTCAGATATAGCATTAGTATACATCAAAATGAGTGACTTCCAGTGTTTCCTAAGGAGTATCGAGTGTCTGACAAGCTTTACCCTCAATTTGGTAAAATGATCTCATAGTAAAACTTTTGCTAATGATCCACATGTGCCCCACTCACTGCTGAATCTGGCTCAATGGAAAAGAATGGGATAAATCAGAAAATACAGAAAGAGAAACACAGTGCACATTTAAAACATTAGCATAACTAACATGACAAAACTGACGTCATTAAATACAAGAAAAAGTGTACATAAAATGGAATGGCTTTCAGATTATCAACAGCTCAAGGGCCCAGTAATTTTAAATAAATCATGATACGCCTGCAGCGAAAAGATTCTTTTTCAGGGTTACTGGCCAACAGAAGGATGCCAAGCGGAGAGAGAAATAGAAACGCGCCTGCCTGACAGTGCTGCACACACGCAGTCACAATAATCTGCTTGTTTTAATGCTCAGAGCTCCATCGCTATAACAATACACAGCAGTACTAATGAGGTCTGTGAATCGATGTGCCGTGGCACACGGAGAGGAGCTACTTCTTAAGTAAAAGAGTGTGTTTCGTCGTGCGTGTGTGTGTGTGTGTGTGTCTGGAGTTCCGGTGCACACTGCACAGTGAGCTTTAATTACGCTAACAAACTCATCTGTGCTGGTGGTACGCCCCAGGCCCTGCAGTCATGCCCGAGGCTGAGGGCTGATAGGGCCCTGAGACACAACACACTCCTTCAGCAAGGCAAACACGTCCGCCTCGTTAACTACCCGCAGCAAACAAACATGTACACACACAGCAACCAATGTTCCTTGCTCAAGTAGCAACACATTTAATTGCACACGCAGATAGCAGCACAGAAATGAGGCAATGGGATGTCAGATATAAGCAATAATGTGCAATATCTTCAAATAAGATTTCAGAAAGCGCAAAAAGAAAAAGAAAACTAAATTTACTCTTTGTATTTCAAAACTATATAACACCTCGAAGCAACCCAAAAAGTTGCTGGTACCATTTCCATTGCAAACCCCCCAAAATGTGGTAGGATCATCTTGAGAGTTTGTTAATAATCAACAAGCAGAAAGAATAGTTTGCCATCAGAGATCAATCACTTTCATCAAGCAGGAATGTCAAAACATTCTGGTTTACATCACTGAACAGTGGGGGGGTTTAAAGTAATAATGGGACAAACTGAGTTTTTCTATTATTGATACTTCACAGGGCAAGATGCTTGTTTCTTGAAGAATAATCTTCAAAATTGAAAAACAATAGCAGGATTTATTGAAAAGTCATCAACTTTATCAATTCTTAATGAATGATAGTTTATTTAGGAAAATCAGGAAATAGTAAGATTTTTGGTCTACAGTTCCTTATTACATTAAGTGTGCTGGTGATTAACCTGATTTGTCCCATTATCCTTCCAGTTTTTTAGACACAAAATCAGCTTTAAAAAGTTTTACTAATTGGAAGAGAAACAGAGACGGCAAAGTCCTGATGTCAAAATATTTCAGTCAAAGTCCACAATGCAGCAGTAAAACTTCTGATGAACGCGCTCTGGAAATCATACAGTGCTCAGATTTTTGCTGTCATATTTGAAAGTTTCAGATCAAAACAAACAGAAAAAAGATACAGATAATTTAGTAAATTCAAAAAGTGGTTTTCATCTAATGACAAAAAAACCCACAGATGTTCAAAACAACCCCTCCTATGAGTAACATCCCCTGAACAAAATATCTGTGCCACGCTTGCAACCGCAGCCAGCGGGAAGCGGTCACTGTGATTTTCACATTGTTTCGATTAGGCCACATCAAATCCTTTTTTTGTCACCAGTAACTTTAGTAACACAAAAGTGGAGTTACTGGTGAACGTCAAGACTGCTATCCTGCATAACTCAAACGAGCTTGAGGTTAAACGCTGATGGCAGGAAACTCTAGAAGAACAATTCATGGTTTATTCAATCACACCAAGTCATGCAGGTTCTGAAGCACCACAGAAGCTTCACCACCAGAACCATTTTCCCCCCATTTTAAATTCTTATATTCTTTTCAAAAAGGTTAATTTTACACACTTCCCAAAAAGTTCTACCTTTGTCTATTAGAGTGTTTTGGAGATCCTCTAGATTCTTTGATATTTTTATGAGGGAAAAGTGTGTCTCCTGATTTTCCTGCTGAATCCTGAGCACTGGCACCAACTGAGTCAAGAGATGTAGACGATGTTCTGGGGTTTTTTATGGCCTCCTGGATGAGTCGTCTTTGCATCTGGTAGCAATACTGATAAGTCAGTTGTCGTTCCCCACAGCTGCATTTACATGACGTCTGTTTTTGGCATGCTTCATGTTGCTAGACAGGTTCTGCTTGATTCTACAGTTCAGAAAGTAAAAACAGTCCACACTATGGTTGGTAAAATTCCAAATATGTAATAAAGTACAGTTACTAAATTATCTAGGCGTTATTGCATCTTCACATTTCAAGTTTGGTGCAAATAAAATGTTAAATTTGTGACCAAAAAAAAAAAAAAAAAAAAGTGAAAATTCCTTACCCCGTATCGAAAAAAAAATTCATCTTAAATAGCTCAGTTTCATATTTTTATGAACTGTACACTTTAATTTTCAATCGTTTAAATATAATTTCCTAAACATGAGCCGCTTGCCATAAAGATGCACTTGGGTGCAAACTGTTCTTGTGGGTTTGCAAATGTCTTTTCCTGTTAAATAGAAAGTCTCTTCCTTAGTGTTGCAGCAACCGCTTGCATGCAAAGGTTTGATGCAATAAGTCAGTTTTCTGAGCAAGACAACTTTCCTTTTCATAAACAATAATCCACTGGAAATTAACCTATTTTGGACTGAATCCAACTGAAACATCACTGACAGCCAGACTCTTCTGAGCCAGAATAACATGTGATTGAGATCAACTCATTTGAATTCAATTGTGATTGAATAAAATTGCACTGAACTAAGTTGTATGCAAATCAATTAGCCATTGACTTATTCTATAGCACACAGACTACTTTTTTGTGATCAGACATTAAATGAACAAATAAGAAACTAAAACAACTAAGATTTTAGGAGGCTTCCGCAAATCAAATCTAAGTTTCAAAAACATGATTAATTACAATTTCTAAACAAACATAGAGCTGCTGCTTTTTCATTTAACACAACATCTAAACTCAGCCCATTATGTAACTACAGTAATAGTCATTATTTTTGATAAAAGTGCAATAACCACATTTGTCCACATGGAGGCACCCAATCACAATAAACCATGCATCAGATTTATACCCAATTTTTTTTCTACTTACAGCAGCAGACACTTGACTTCTGTCTGCGATGTCAATGGGCACAACAGCAACATTCTGCCATATTGAGGGTTCGAGTTTATGCACCTGTTAAACAAATAAAATGGAAAAAGAAATCTCAGCGTTCTCAGTCATAATTAGCATTTTCTCAGTAAGAAGTTCTGAAATGATACATAAATGTATTAATTTAAAAAAACTTGGTAGAACTAACATTTTCTTGTGTTCCCATGTCCGGTTTGTGCCACGTCTCAATCTTAATGAAGAAACTGTCTTTCATATATTCATTCTGGAAAGAAGAAAAAAAAAAAGAAAAAGTACATTAAGAAACATATACATTACACTGAAGTATCTTAACGAAGCTTGGATTACTTAAAAATGTTTATTTGAAAATACATACCGTCACAACTGCATCAAGATTATTCATGAGAGGGGGGGTAGGAAGAAAGGGAAAAGTATTTATTTACATGTCAACATGTTAATATTGATATGATAAAAACTGCAATAAATTGGAGTGAGGAGAGTTTTTGGACAACACAAACTGAAGTGAAGTACAGAAGGGAACTCACTGGTTCTGCAGTAGGGGTAGGCATTCCAAGCTTTTTCATGGAATACCAAGGAGCCTTCAGGAGCTATGAGCCTGACAAAACCTGGGACTTTACTGCAGCATGGGGGAGCACAGGAACAGGGAAGAGGAGAGGAAAAGACCGATTCAGGTTTCACGTGGGTCTACAGCAAAGACAGCAGGAACAGCTTCACAAATGAAGCAACACTGCCACCACCTGGTAGCACTGCTCTATTACACCACAGAGATTATGGAGGCCAAGCAATCAGTTCAAAAACATAAAGGCACATACCTGTTTAGATGGTAAATTTTGTGTGTATATTGTCCTCTCTCTCCATCTTTCTCATAGGGTTCATTCTTGAGTACTTCTATACCTTCACCACCACCGGTTTCGTTTTTACTTGCTTCGGCCACAGAAAAGAGCTGACCGACTTGATACTGAAAAACAAATATTTTACCACAAGGAAATTTCTGATCAAAACAGTACTATTTTTCCCAAGTTGTATGTTACTGCATAATGTCTACCGTTTACAGTGTATAGAGTTTATTCTTTTTAGTATGGAATAACACACAAGTTTGACAAACCGCTGGAAGCTGTACTACAATCTTTAATTTTTGTTCCATTTTACATTTCCTGCAGTACCTGTTAATTGCTATAAATATCATAAAAAAGAAAAAAAAAACACCAGGCTGTTTCCTAATGAGTAGTGTATTAAAAGGTGACTCACCTCCTCAACGCTACAGGGCAAGACCACCCGGCTGCAAATGAGAAGAAAATAAATGTAAAATAGGATGAGACTGACAAAGTATTTCTGTTCAGTATTCTGTACTTCTGCTTTAGACATAATTCTAGGTCATTACATCAGTAGAGTAGAAAAGTTTTGATGGCCCGTACAGTGGCGTAGCAAGCTTTGTCAAAGTGTGGGTCATACGAGTCGACTGGAGCAGTGATTGTGGCTTTCAATCAATGCAAGCGCACCACGCAGTACTTTATGAAGTATGAAAAATAAACAAAAATAATCAAATTGATCATCAAGGTCACACTTTCTTAAGAGGGAGAAAAAAAAAGGGCAAGAAAAAATAAATAAAAGGTGAGCCAGTCCTTGTCAGGTCTGCACTCTGCTGACTACAGCAAGAACAGACACTCTTCACTGGCATTAAGTAGAAGAGTCAAGTACTTTAACAAACAAAAAAACACACAGAGGACAGCTTAATTTGAAGTTTTTCCAAGATAAATAGCAAAAAATTATATTCATTTTTATATCAGAAATAAATTTTAAATACCTAAACATTTAAATTACAGAAAAATAAATTATTTCTCAACTTATATCAAGTCATATTTTGTTCAAATTTAAATAGAGTTTGCAATATGCAATGTATCATTACATCACAGAAACTGGAGAACAAGAAGTTCCTCCTCCCCAACAACTAACCAAGTGGAGAGAAAAAAAAAACAACACAAGGAAGGGGAAGTTCTCTCTCAGCGTAAACCTAAAGTGGAGCTTTATTCTTTCCCAACGTTCATTCAGTCTGTTTAAAGCTGTTCAGCATAGACAAACAATGAGAAATTTGTGCTTCGTCCTGAACTGAGAGTGTGAGGCTGAACTGAGATGACACCCAAAGGCAAGCAACTAAAAGACAGGAGAGAACTCTGTGGCCCGGCCTTGCAAAGAATAATGATGAGTTTTGACACCATCAAGGTTGCAAACAACTTCAGGGTGAATTTTATAGTTAAAACATGCCTTGACCTGTACTAAAGTACGTTTGTTTGCGGGAAGGAGTTGTAGAAGGATGGTGCATTGTGAAAGAATCCTGCAGCAGAAAACCACAGATGCAAATATTTTCACAAAGCAAATGAAGTAATTGATCTAGAGGATTAGAGCAGGTCTTTTTTTCATTCTTCATCCATTAAAAGGCTGATGGAATTCAACCAACATTGTGCAGAGATCCATACTGAATACAACACTGTTATTAATTAGACTTGCATGATTTTACAAAACTAATCCAAATATTTGACGAGTTTGTAGAGAATAATAAGACAGTCCATTTTCAAATGCAACAATCTTTAAACAAAAACCTATTGCACAAATGCAGATATGGTAAAGGAAAATACCTTTTCAAAAACCATAAATGAAATTCTTTCATCCTTGTCCATCTACAGCTATCCACTTTTAGGGTGCTTACTTGAAAAACATATAATATTTTTTTGTTTATAAAACAAAAAATTAATAAATTAAGAAATAAACCACAAAAACAATTTCTGTCTTGGATAACCATTGAAACAATAGCATATCATGAGGAACTCTGGGTCTGAGAAGTGTTTATTAAGTCACCAATCTCTTCTTGAGTGGTTGCCCAACATGGGTTTTCCAATGACTGTTGCAGATTAGTTCAGAGTGCTGACAGGAGGACATTTCATGACTTTATTTAATGCTGATATGTAGATGCCTGCGTCCATGTTTGATCGTTCACGCTAAAAAGAAAGTACAGTCATTTTTTTAAGATCTACTTTTTTCATTTCATTAGTTTCTATTTTCTTTAATAAATGAAATGGGAGAAAGCAGGAAGCGTTCATGGGGATTTTTATCAGTGCTCAAGTTCAAATTTGATTACTTTTTCATAATCGCTGGTACATTGAAAAATGCAGCAAATGAGAATAACATCTAGTTCTGGTTGCAATAATATATATACATATTTAAATATAATAAACACTGAAAATAATTGGTTTCATTTGGTCTTAATGATGTCCTCTCAACGTTCAGTTAGTCAGATGGCAACTTATACTGAGCCTCCTCCTGAGTTTTTCCTTTCCAATAGTTGCCACTTGCTTGCTCATGCTGAGGGATTGCAGGTGGAAAAGAAATAAATCAATGCCCCAATGCAATTAGATGAGTTTTCTTAGATAATTTTCCAGACCAACAGACAGTATATGATTAACTTCGAGAATAGTGTCTTATCATAGAACTGAATTTTAATGCATGTAATTGGAAAAGAGAGTGACATATTTGAGTGGAATAAGCAGGATTAATTTGAATGGAATTTTGACAAATTTCATAACAAACTTTCAATTTGTCCTTGAAAGTGCCTACAGGGAGATTTGTCTGAGTACAAGTATTCAAAAAAATATATTGTTCAGATCAGGCACAAGGTTGAGTCCAGAGTTTATAATTGATTAATTACTGTGTTTTTATTTACAGCCATCTGTCTTCAACCATCAGTCAGGAGTGGCAGCTTTACATTTACAAGCTGATGAAGGTCACATTTATATATCTAACATTTCAAAGCAACAACTAATGTGATATCTTGAACCATTATGATTTATTAAGACTTTATGAAGCACGTTAAGTTCAAGAGCTCACCATTTGCTCTAGGCAGATTAAAATGTTGTAGTTCACAAAGAAAGAAAAATCAGAACATTTTGAAAATTCTTAGCTTTGAGGATGCCCACTATTGTGTAGAAGTCACAGGAGTGCCTACGTTGAACCTGTGCTTCAAAATACAAATCTAAGACCACAGTCTTCTCTAAATTACAAACATCTTTATTTGTTTTATATTAAACTTCTCTTTTTTAAGACTAATTGTTCATCTCTCTGAGGCGGAATTACATACACAGTCAAAAGCAAAACAGACGAATAACGTGATTGTTTACAATTTACTACCACGAATGCTGTTGTCATTTCCAATGCAATGCTAACGATGTATTTAACACAAACGTTAAATCACTCAGATAAGCGGTGATATCGTTTAGATGCTTAGTAAGGATAAGTACGAGTTAAAAACGTTGATTTGACTTTTGCTCAATTTCTATCAACTCTTTTGTCTCGTTTTGGGTTCAAATGAGCTGCCTGTGTTAAAATAAACAGGGCAACTTCCCCATCCAGGTGACGCTTTCGGTTAGCTAACTTAGCGTTAGCAAACCATACCAGTTTCAGTGCCTTGAAGACCGATAGCGCGGATGTGCGTGCCAACAATGCCGACGAAACCCAGAGTGCGTCTTTAGGACATCGCAGATTCACTAGAAGTTAAAAGAAGCGACAGCTGTCAAACAATAGCACGCCGCTGTCAAAGCCGGTAGGCCAGAACAGCTCTTGAACAATCCCACTCTCCCCCTCGTGTGCCTTACCGATATATGATGAAAAGTTTTCAGCTAGGACAGAGGCGCATTCAAAACTCGCCCGAATACCTAAATGCTTTCTATACCTCTAAATATTGGCTTAATAAAGCGCAAAAGTCATAGTTGAGATAGAAAGGAGGGGGAAAAAACTCACTATTCCTTGGTGAGAACCATAGTAACTTGCTTCTGTCGGTTCTGCTGGTACTGCCCAGCGACTGCAGGGTGCCGCTGACGTCATTGGCTCTTAGTGCAGCGTCCTGTCCCGCCCAAAGCTGTTATGATTGGTAGAAAGAGGATGGACACACCTACTAATTAAAATTAACCAATCAAACTCTCTTACATCTCATCCGACAAAAGTAATCTCCTATTACAGAGGATAACCTAAGCTTTGAACTATACTTTATCTGGCACATTTTGTTCAAGTTGTGGAAAGCAACTAATCTGTCCGTAAATCCATGTACGTGTCGATCCATCTAACAGAAAACATTACATATGATTTATCTCAATGCCAACACAGAAATATTATTACACCATTGTTGGTTAATAAGGAAACAAGTTTTATCTCAATCACAGAAAGCATGTCTTTTAGACCCAATAATTGCATCCTTTTCTAAAAAATGTATTTGACTCAACCAGTTATTCAGAGGAGTCTTTCCTTAATAACTGAAATATTATTCATTTCATTCTTTATTCCAAGTTTTCCTTTTCTGCCCCCTTCTGTGTCCTATTTTTTAATCTTCTTTATTGTTGTTGTTTTATGCTTTTATCGGATAAAGCACTTTGACTTGCCTCGTTTCTGCAATGTGTCACACACATAATCTTGCCTTTCCAAAATTATGTCAACATTGTACACTATTCTCATGAAACAATATTGTTTTTTGTAAAAACCTCACCCAAGAAGTAATCTTGATGCTTACATGATTATTGTTGGGCCAATTTCTGACCTGCCGAACTTTATATTTGTTTGTCACCAACCATGCTTTCAAGTATTATTGATACATTTTCAGTATTAAACTCAGAGTCATTCCAATAGCTTAATGTTAGCCTGAAACAACTATTACACAATGCAACTTCAAACTATTTTATTTAATGACAAAAAAAGCAATCAAATCAAATGTGACAGATTAATTGCCCCAGAAAAACCGTGAAATAACTTTATGAAGTAGTTCAAAACTCAGTTGTTTTACTAGGCACACTTTTGGAGTTCAGAAATCCCTTAAATACAATCTGCTTGACAGCAGGACCTAGACACTTCAGCAGGCTGAAGTGTCTCAAAAAGCAATAAAAATAACGTCTTTATCTAAAACTTTTCAAGAAAAGTTGAGAAACAAAGTTACACCTAAGAAGGAATGGGTCCCCAAAACATCCGCGGGTAAGAGAGAGAGAGGAGTTGAGGGAATGGCATTTGAGACAGAGAGATCCTACCCAATTATGGTTGGAGTGGGACAGTCCGGGGCTGCTTTGCTGCGTCAGAACCTGGAAGACATCCTTTAAATTCTGGATCCCCTTTTCTATTAAAAAATCTTAACAGAAAATATTTGACTATCAGTTCACAACTTCGAACTGAAGCACACTTTGGTTATACAACAGGAAAAATGACCCAATGCACCCCGACAGGTCTGTCTGTGAATGTCTAAAAACAATACAGGTTTTGTAGTGGACCAGACTTTAGACCAACTGTAATGGTGTGAAATAAATGGGCACCTCATAGTGAAAAACACTCTAATATGGCTTAATTTTGCAAAAAGTGGGACACAATTCCTCTATAGTAATGTCAAAAACTTATTGCCAGTGATTTCAATTGCTTGAAAGTTGTTGTCACTGTCATGATGGCCTAACCAGTTATTAGGTTTTTGTTTTCACAACCAGACTAGTTATAATAAATTTTTGATTTCAACAAATGAAATAATTATTCAAAGAATTCCAAACTGCATTTGGAATTTGCTCAAGTTATCTTGTACATTAATGTGATCAAAAGCAAACAGAAATGTTAGTATAGGGACAAAAAAAAAAAAAAAAAAAAAAATCAGAGCTTTTTATCTATTTGTCTCTGCAGTTGATAAACCTTTGCCAAGTTAGGAAGACAAGAAAGTAAACATGATGTTTTTATTGAAACAGTTTACTGATAAATGACAGATTGTTGCTGTGAAACTGCCATGTTCAATCTCAAAAAAATCATGGGGGTAAAAAGTCATACATGGTACTTAACACTGAATAGCAAGAGAATCCATGCTTCAGAGCAGACACTCAAATCACAAAGAAATCAGGCAAAATGCCCTCTAGATTTCAATAAAAAATATTAAATTGATTTTTTTTCACTCTATCCATCTTTACAAGGTACAGATTTGTTCACTTTTAATTATAAAAACAGTTAATACTGATTGTAAAACACAAATAAATTTACAAAACATAATAATAATAATATTTTTTAATATTAACAACAATAGCAAACAATAATAACAATAATAATTAAATTTAAAAACAAAAAAGTAGAATGGAGGGAAATAAGGTTTGTTGCATCTTTTGACCACACAAACAGCAACATTTTTTGGGAAAAAAAAAATCAAATTGCATTTAGCGCTACCTGACACAGTTACACACAAACACAGTATCAGGTCGTTGAGTATTTCTCATTGCCATTTACAGTGTTATGGGCACAAAGACAAGACAGTCTCCAAGCCATTCATTCATCTGTTTCTTCAGGAACACACAAGTCAAAGAAATCCCTCAGACTGAGTTAGGCTTGATGGGCCAATGGCGGTCCTGAAGAGGTGCCCTGATCCTTTGCCTCACAGGATAGTAAATTACAGAACCACTTTCACCGTTTCAGCATTTAGAAGAAGGGAAAAATCTTCCTGGGGAGAGGAATTTGTATCCGTTGCCAGCAGGCAGTCGGATAGAACGAGCACCAGGGCTGCTGCTTGTGGAAATCGTAGGCGACGGGGAAACTTTTCTGGGGTTGGAACAGTGGTGTCCATTGGAAGAATTCTTGGTACTGCTATCCAGTGACTGCAGTCCCAGCTCCCGCAGCTCCAGGCTGTCTTGGGTGTCATGAGGGGAGCAGTGGCGTGGGGAGAGGTTCAGAAGACTCAGTACATCTCTACTGGCTGAAGCAATAGGTCCGGATGTGCTATGGATGGCTTTGACAGGACCTAGGTGTTGCTGTTGAGCTGCGGCATTAGTCCAAAAAGTCTTCAGGTTATGGATAGCTTGGACTTTTTCATCAATGACCCCTCTTCTTAGCCGGTCCAGATCTGGGGCATCTGCTGATGTAGAACAGGCAGAGCCTGTAGAAGAGTAGGACAAAGCAGGAGACGGAGCGCTACCAGCTGGTGACTGGTGTCCAGAGCTGGGAGACACGTTGCTGGGAGAGCGGGAAATGTGGCCACTGTATGGAGAGCTTGGGTACTTCAGTTTGAACTGTGCATGGCTGTCCAGAGTGGGGGAAGGATGGCTACCATCTTTTTGGGAAGACTCTGAGACTGCAGGGCTGTTGTAACCAGAGCTTACCTTCTGCAGGGAAGAAGAACGGGAGGGAGGCTTGGGCTTGGGGGAAGACTGTGCTCGACCACTGGCGCTGTTAGGACGACTGAATGCACTGGTTTCGGAAGAGCGGAATGTACCGCTCCGAGCTGAGGCCGCAGCAGGTCCAGTCCCGCCCTCCGCTCCGGCCCGCTGAAGACTGCTCACAGCTCGTAAGTGACTGTGAGTTTCCTCTAGAATCTTCTGGGCCAGCTCTTGAGGGTCCAGATGAACGGGCTTTTCTTCCTGCGACTTGACAGTGCTGTCTGTCTCAGTACTGGACTGGTCAGATTCACCCGTGTCTGAGCTGCTCACCTTACCCACCTTCTGGAATGGCGAGTTTGGACTGGGCACAAGGGATGTTTTGACAGGAGACGTCGGGGTGCTGACACTGCCTCGTGATGATACAGAGACCGTATAGCCTCTTCCTGCTCCTGTGGAGCCACCAACCCCCCTGCCTCCCCGATGATGTCGCTGACTGTGACCTGGTGGTAGAGGCAGAGAGTCACAGTGGCTGCCCAGTGGCTCACTGCTGATAATGGAAAAGCCTTCATACTCCTCTTCGTCACCTCGTGTTCCTGCACCTGCAGCAGCAGCTCCTTGTGGGGATGAGCGACTGCGTGGCACATGTGGGTGTTTGTGAACAGTGTAGTGTGCAGTGGCGCCCCCTCGTTGTCGATGAGTAAGGAAGTCACAGTCTGTCTTGGAGGCAAAACTCATTGAGGAGGTTACAGAGCTGAGGCTGTAGACAGAGATGGCATCTGATGCTTGATTGTCCAGGCATGGGGGAGAGAAAGGAAGGCTGGAGTATCCCACTGGCAGTGGGTTAGAGACAGACTGAGCCGAAGCCAAAGACTCAAGGGAGGATGAGCTGTCCAGGCTCAGGCGCTTGGGCAGTTCTGTGGAGTCTGTAAACAAAGCAAATAAACATATGCATGTGAAAACCTATTAAAAAATGAAAGGAATAAAAATTGTAGCGGTCCAAAAACAAATTTAGACCCTGGAATTACAAAACAGATTAAAAGAATAAAACAATTTACCAAACAGTGCCAGCAGAGACTGAAGAGCAAAGTGCAAGGTGCGCCGGTTAGCCAGTTTGCCCGTCTTTAGCACTACTTCTTCCTGTCCTACCTCACATAAATCAAATCCTGCACAAAGAAAACAACAACAAAATGTAATGTTAAAATGAAATCTATGCATGTATGAATAGATATCTCTCATTTGGATTTAGATATATTATACACATAGTGATATAAATCAAGTTTTTATTATTTCTGTTAATTTAGATGATTATGAAATATGATTCATGAAAACTCAAAATATAGTTTCCCAGTTTAGTATTACATCAGACAAATAAAAAGTTTTTTTTTTTTTTTATACAGCAACATTTTGCTATGATTCCAGCAATATTGAAGACCACTGACTTGACAGCAGACAATCACTGACCCCCCCCTTCACCAGGTCATTGCTGAAGAAGCTCACTCTCCATATAGTGGTGCATGCAAGCATACTTATGGACAGATAAATGGAAGGGAAAAGTATTGTAGAAAAAAGATCAATAACCATCAATGATAACAGGGGTAGATTCACGAGGTATGGATTGCGGCTGGTGTCAGTGCTTCAGAAGCCACTACCAATGTTTCCAGGACAAGGGCTACATCTGTCACAATGTGTTAAGCAAATCCTGAACCAGTGTCAGAAACATCTTACCTAAAAGCAACTTGAGATCCAGTGTGATGCTTTCACAGGTGACATGACTCAGGGACCCGTGTTATGCTGACATTTCACTGTGTTTTACCAACCCCAAAGTCAGACCAGCTGTCTGTCAGGAACTTCACACTTCATTTTTCCTCTGCTAACACAGTTTTATAGAGGTTCTGATGTCAAAATTATTTTTCACCCGCCCACACTGGTGAAAGCACCAGTAGCTACTTTAATCAATGCAAACGTGCCTGAACCCTACAGTGAATCATTGATAAATTGTCAAGAGGAAGATAAAAGACACCAGAGAAAACAATACAGTCAAGCTGAAGATCACTACTTAAGAGACCTGGACTTCCTGAACGCCTAAGCAGAACCACAAACTGATCTCTGTCACATTCGTTTTTTAATTCACACAAAAGGACCCTCGATCAAGTATTGAGAACATACACCACAGTACATGGGGTTACTTTTCAGTAGGTCGACATTTCTGTGTTAAAATGCCCTTTTTGTTTGTTTTATATAATATAATTATTTTTAAGAAACATTTTGGATAATATATGACCTTGAATAACTGAAAAAAATAATGCTGTTTTGTTTTAGAGTGTATGTTGATTTTGGTTAAATTAAATTATTCTACGATGTTCATGCAAAGTTGTTGAAGATGTACAGGAGACACAAAGAAGCAGTCTTATTTTGTTAAGATTTAACTTACCAAGAGCAGCCAGAAATTCATGGCATCCAGGCAGTCTCCACAGTTGCACACTAATGGATACCTGAATGGGCAGGAGGGAGAAGTCCTGCTCCTTCTCTCCTGTTTGGAGTTGGACAAGCACCTGGTGAAGCTGGTAGACAAAGAAGAAAGGACTGTGAAATTAAAAGTCTTATTTTGTTAAATTATTAAATATGATTTATGTAGTAGCTTAAATAACATAGGCATCAAGTTCATTAGCTATGTGCTGCTGATAATAATTTCATTACCAATTTAGGAATATGTAGTGAAATTTCTAGAAAATATAAAATACAAACCTTTCAATGAACTACAGAAAATCTTTTTAAATATGTTTTAAATCCTTTGTATTAGTAAACTAGACAATGGGGACAAAAGTAGCTGCAGAGAATTAAAACGATAAGAATAGGACCTTTGTGGAAATGTTCACATGGACTAGGGATTACATGTCTAACAACAGGGAAAACTTTGCCAGCTTGACGTAACTGTGTGGAAAGTGAAAGAGAGCCTTAGCTGTGCCATAGTAGCTTTGCATCATAGTTTAATCCCTGCAACTATCCTGAAACTTTCTTTTGAGCTGTAATAATCCAAGGCTGGAAATCCTTCAGCAATCAAAGGAATGAAAAAGTGCAAAAGCAAATGATAGGTTAGCTTCCTACAGCCATGTAAATAACAGCATCAGAAAGTATATTATAAAAACTATCATAAAACCTCTTTACAAAGGGTGTTGTTTTCCTGATTCTTTTTTTGTTATTTTTAGGAAGTTAAATAGAGAGTAGAGAAGCAGAGCAGAGTGAAATGCAGTTCAGGTAGGTGAAATGGTCACTTACCATGGCCACCATATTTTTGACAGCCTTCAGACCACAAGGTGGGTGCAGGGAAAAGAGAATAGGTTGTTTTTAAATACATGCACACAGTTTGCAGATAAAGGTTAAAAAGATTCAGCCATAAGAAGAAATGAAGCAAAAAGGTAACACTGATGGGTAATATTGCACTTCAGTGCAATCAGTACACATAGACCAGTTGGAACGTGGTTCATGTTATACATACAAAATTTGTATAATCACTGCCTAACTGCATGGTTTCTGAGTCCAAGCATGTGATCGCTACATGTGGCACGTGCACAATGATAAACCTCTGCTGTGTAACTCTAATTCTCTGGTATTTCAGAGGTGGAAGAGAAAAATAATTAGTACTGTAGCTCGCACTCCTAGTCCTATTTGTAGGTCTTTTGTCACATCTAACCAGAAAACTTTCTTCCACGTTTGCTGCCCGTCACATTCCCAAAAAAAGGTAAATCTCTTGTATCTCCCTTTTATTTCTGAAATATATTGGTCTATTACATAATAACTCAATAAAAATATGGAAGCTTCAAGATTCAAAGTGGAAAAAAAAAAACATTCAGAGAAGTTCAAAGAATATGATTGCTTTGCAAGGTAATGTTCTTTCTAGAGATAAACACTTTCTAGTTCAAACAGCACATGTCATTTGAAACCAAGATCAATTCCATATTGTGCATTTGTTTGAAGCAGCAGGCTCTTACCCGGTTGATGAGCTGCTCTCCTGCCTCTGAAGCAGTGATGAGTTTACACAAAGCCTGGAGAGCTGGCGGTGGCAAACCTAAGGGTTGGGAACAAAGGAAGCTTATTGCTATTCATTCAAGAAACAGCATTTATACCTCAAAGTAAGCCACACTAAGCAGATGGCCCTCAATGTGAAATAATAGAAACATAAACTCATAGATTATATTTTTCAGTGAAACAAAATAGATAATTTTGCAAGAGACTAGCAAGTGCAGCCAAAATGTTGAATTGTTTTTTTTTAAGCAGTGCCATTGTCAAAAGGCTTTTCATTTCACCTTTAATATCTTGAACTTTCACCAGAGAAACAAAACAAAGAACAAACAACACGTAACTTGCTACAGATTCTGAATCTGTCTGACCTGTGATCTTCAGCTTGTGTCTACATACCCAGTAGTGATTGTAGCGTAGTGCTACACTGCTGGAGTCTGTCTCCTGGGTCAGCAGTGGGAAAGAAAACTGCAGCAGGAATACCGGTGCCTGCGGAGTCGAGACGGAAGCCCACGGCTGTCAGCAGGGCCTGCCAGCCGGGAACGCCCCCGACCTTGTTCTCCACACTCTGCTGGGATGTATACATTGAATTACGTTGGCCATTTTGTATCCTCTGAAGAGACTTCTCCACCTGAAAAGATAATAACAGCAATACATCAGTGTGTTTGTGTGCTGCTGGTTGTCAAATTTTGTATTGTTTCGTTGATATCTCACCAGATGAAGCAAGACTCTCAGAGCATCACGAGCTCGATCTGGATACTGCAAAATTTCAGCCAACGCTTGGCCAATAAGGGAAGATGGGCTGTTAAGCTTCACGTCATTGCCAATCAGCATATATCCTGAAGGGAGAATAAAGCAATAAGAACAAGTCATTTCATGGTCATTTCTGTTCGACTTCAACTGAATTAATGCATGAGAGAATTATATCTAACCTGCCCAGTTGGACGGATGAGAGTACTGTTTGCTGCTCTGCACGGTTTTCATGGCATCTGCTAGTGCTGCACTAGCCTTGGTCCCGTTCAGCAGGGCAGAGTAAAAAGCATGGACAAAAACCTTGGAGGCTGCAACGGGTACAGGCCACAAGGACACGAGAACACACTGAGCACCAGCAGCCAGGAAGGCTCTGGTTAGTCCCACAACACCATCTGCTGTCACCTTGCTGCTAGACTCTTGGTACGACCTGCAGCCACAGAAAAACAGTAGAGATTTGGTGTGAGATTTAGCTTTTCATACAATATTGCAATCAGCATGTCCTCTGTTTAAAGGCGATGCCTCTAACCACCCCATTTTTCATATGTTGTCATGTTACAAACATGAACCTAGTGTATTTAATTAGGAGCTTGTGTGATTGTCCAGCACACTAGTAGAAGGCCACTGAAGAATCGGTTGACAGGCAGCTGTTATACACTTCACAAGTCTGGCTTTTATGGAAGAGTGCCAAGAAAAAAAGCATGGTTAAAGAAAGACAAAAGAAGTTATGCTTGCAGTTTTTCTATATGCTGTTTAAAGGACACACCAAACTTGCAGAAAGGTGTTTTGGTCAGATGAGTTTAAGACTGAACTTAAACCCCAGTCTTAAACCGACTAGGGTGTAAGTCCAAAGCTTTGACGATGCAATAGCGGTCAGAAAAAAGAACAGAATTGCTTTAAAGTGTTTTTAAATATAGATGCACCCAAATCTTTTCATTTTAATAGTCACAAGATGATTGAAAAACATGCATCATATTCCCTCCAATTCACAATTATGTGAAATATTGTGTTTGTTTATGTATAAAAAAAGTTGCACAAGTTTAACATGACAAGTGAAAAAAATTCAAGGGGTATTAATACTTTTACAAAGCGCTGATTGTCTCCACATCCTTTACACCTACCCCAGCACCACCAGCTTGACAGGCAGCCTCAGGTCCAAAATATCTGCAGCTGTCAGCAGGAACTCCTGCAGGGGCGGACTGTCACAGATACTCTCCACATCACTGCTGTCATCCTGCATGTTGAGAGACTCTGGGATGGTGTAGCCGCTGCCAACGGATCCCTTTCTGCCTCGACCGCTGCTGCCTCTCCGACTGCTCGCGCCTCTGCCTATTGTTCCCACCCCAACAGTGGCACCTGCTCCGCCAGGTACACATTCAGGGTTCGGGGTGAGCACTAGAGCCGCCAGCTTCCAGGAAATGTGGGTGGCAAAATGGGCGCATTCAGCCTGAGTGAGGGCACCCATCACCCTCTCCTTGGTGGCAGATGAGCCAGTAAGAGGTTGACACCCCAGTAGCTCTGCAACCATTAGAGCTTCTTCCTCAGCGGTGGGCATAGGTCCCCAAAGCCAGCGGTCCATCACAGGTGAGGGAAGTTTAGGATTTCCCACCACTGCTGCCATGGAGACACCACCACAGGGAGCTGGTCCAGGACGCCGAGAGTGAGTCTAAGAGTACAGAACACAATTTAAATGTGCACAATGATCCAAGGACAGATGGTCAAAGATTTCTTAAAAGACTAATACATGTCTTATGTTAATGGAAATGAACTGAATGAGAAGTCAAACCTTTGCGCTGAATCCAAGTCCATGGATGGAGGGCACAGCAATGAGGCTGAAACGCTCGTACAGGTATTCATTAGAGGAGCTTCCTTTTAGCAGAGCAAATGGGATGAGGTACAACTCTCCTTCCAGAACCATCACCAGCTGTCTATGTCTGCCAACAGGCCCGCTGGAATGCATCAGCCCCTGTCAGATAAAGGAATGAGAAAAAGTAAATAAATATTCAAAAACTTTTTTGACGGTATGTGGTGATTTTTCTTGTCTTAGGCATTGCACAGTTCTTCAACAAACATTTGTCGGATGTAGTCAATCACTGAGAGAGGCAGCACTCACCCCCTCCATAGGTGCAATGAGTAAATCGTAAAGTGCCCGCAGTGGAGGTTTGCCAAGGTTGCTGGAGCGTCGAGGCAGTGAGGAGTTACCATCTTTGGCAGGAGACATAGTGTTACTGAAGAGGCTAGTCATACTCTGACAGCTCCTGCACAGAAACCACAGAAAGAAGCAGCGGTTTTATCTTGTACATCTTACTGAAACACTGCAGACTGAGGAAAGATTTTTGGAAAATCTCTCACATCATGTTTTTGATATAAAGTCATTCAGTTTTTTTTTTTCTTTATTTTAATACTGGTGAATGTGTTAAAGTTATTCATTGGCCACACTTCTCAGACTCCCTTGAAAATTTACACCATTGCGTTGGAAAGCAGGCTCCCAGCAATTAATGAATGTGGATTTTTTTTTTTTTCCTTTGGAAAGCTGGTACCGATTGTATGGCAGCCTCAATTCAACCTGATGGCCCCTGGGTAGCTAAGGCTGCAATGTAGCTCACCACCATCAGCATGTCAGTGTGGTCATAAAATCTAATATGCTTTGGATCCTCTGGACTGGATAAACCATTATACGTTTACCATTTGCATCTTATCCATAAGTGATGGCATGATGAAGAAGAAGATGGATAGAGACACTGGAGAAGTAATGTGGGGACTTGTCCAATCTATCATGGTAAAGAAAGAGCAAAGGTAAAAGGTAATTCTTCTAGATTCCACTCCCCACCTGTAGTCAAGAAAAATTAATTGTGACCAAGAGAATTATATCCTAGATACAAATGACTGAAATAAGCTACTTCTGTTCAACTGTTGAGCTCAGGACTAGAAATAATTTGAGGAGCTCTGTCATTTGGGGGGATCTTGTAGTAAAACCACTGCTCCTCTGCTTCAAAGCAAACAAGAGCTGGTTCTGGCATCTGCTCAAGATGCCTCTGAGGCATCTTTCTTTGGAGGTTTTCTTCTAGATTAGACCCTGGGGTCAGACCCAGAACTTCCTGGAAGGACTATACTCCTTCTTGCCTACTAATGCCTTGCGAGTTTTGAGTTGTAAAGGGGGAGTAAGAACTAAACTACGTAGGACAAGCCCAAATATTTGGTATTTAAATTTCAGTGTGAACAAGAAAGGAAACCAGTACTCAGTGCTCTTGTTTTTCTTAACTGTTTATTTGCTTTTTTCTGTGTAAAATGACATTTAGATGAGCTAAAGAGTAGAGCAAGTCAATTGTCCACCTTAGATTTTTTTTTAATGCTTCCATTTTGATCCAGGTTTAGCTCTTCTCTAGGCAGGTGTTCAGGTCTAAAAACATTACTTGGCCACACTGAAAAAGCTGTTAATGGCAATGATGTTACTCTGCTTGATAAAACACCAAACTGGCCTCACCTGAACCCCAAAGAAAATCCATGGAACATTGTCAAGAGGAAAAATCAGAAAGACCAGAACCAAAATGTAAATGACTTAACATCCGCTATTAACACAACTTGGGCTTCTATTACACCTCCACAGAGCCACAGGCTGATCGGCTCCCTGCTATGTCACATTGATGCAATAATTTATGCAAAAAGGATTCCCAACAAACTGTTGAATGCATAGAAATGAGAAAGTTTAACAAAAGCCCGATAAATCTATTTTTTGGAGACAATTCTTTTTTATCACCTTTAGAATTGAATGAATGAATTTCTGTAATGAGTACAAATTTCACAACACTATATATATTTTTGTAGATGTATCTGCTTGTTAACGTTCCACTGATATTATACTGCTATTATAAAGGTTGCTCACTAGATGGCAGCATTGCCCTTCTGTGGTACTATTAAAATTAGGAGAACAGACCTTTTAGCTGAGTCCCTACATAAGCAATAGGTAATGAATAGCAGCACTAATCTCATCCTATATTGTCTTATTTATGTACAGTGCAAACCCACAGCCATACTTTTACTGGTTTTCAGCATGTGGGATAAAAGAGAAACTCTTCTTTTGAGGCATATATCTGGCGAGATTGAAGTAACAGCTCAAACTCGGCCTCACCAACACCCAGCATACTGCGAACTGTGCTAATGGTGGCCCTGGGGTTAGAAACCTATTGCTTGGCCCTGTGGGTCCAAGCTTTATGTCTCAACGTGTCACTTCAATCCATCTGCTCCACAAGCGCTAGAGTTTCCTCTGGACCCCTGCCAACAGACATCTATCCTGCCCTTCTGGTAGCCTCAGGCCACAGGCTTCCCTCCAGCTTCTCAACACTCTGTCTCTCTCCCAGGCCTTGGCAAGAGACTCCATGGGAAAGCAAAACAATCATTTGTTAGCCTGACAGGAGGAATGAGAGAGGAGGCAAGGTTGAAGCCAAGAGAAGGTGTAGAGTGCACCTTCTCTTGGCGCAGTCTGCAAGCTTTGCTTTGCTTCAACCACACAGCAGGCAGTGGGGTTGAAGGTGAAGACTGTATTCACTGACTGTCTACCTCAGTCACAGCTGAGAACGATCAAAAGGCTAAAAATGTCAACAAGTAAATCATTGTATGAACTGACCTATTTTCATCCCCACAAAATGAAGCAATGTGCTTTTTCTTCACGAAATGATCACTTTTAAAGTAGGCTTTGTGTTTTATTTGGATTTACTGTCTTTTTACTGACAGCTTCATCAAGACCATCAAACAATCTCATTATGTGTTGACTGTTCATAATGACCTAATGCTTTACACGCTGATCGGATTAGACAGACTTTCATCATCACCTTCCCATACTGATCCTCTGTAAAGATTAAAGATAAAAGAAAGCAATTGACAAATCTTGTTAATCCTCAATGTATTATTTCTGAACCACTCCTAATACAATGGTATTTGTTTGAAAATTATTATGCAGATGTACCTAGAAATCATCTGGTGACTGGAATTGGCCTCATTTGGTAATCAGCTTTCATCAGATTAGTGAACACACAACATCAAAGCACTATCCATAACACTCTTCAGTATTGAAGCTGCTGCTGAGGGAATACAACACAACTTTTTTCCACATCAAGAAACCTCTTGAAAAGATATTGTATTTTTGACAGCACCATTCAATTATAGTGTTATTTTTAAATAGCCAGTGAGGCTTCAGCAGCTAAACGGACTCATTTTAAAGAGTCCAACTCTGACTATCATTAAACAAAATTGATTAGTACTTATTACCAATTTATTTGCAATCTGATAGTAAGGATAATGTTTTGCTTTATATGCATTGCACCCAAAGACTGATAATGTTTACTGGACTAAATGCTAATGTAAATTACAACACAGTTTAAAATGTTGACTCTGTTTTCATTGTGTTGCCCTTTTAATTAATAGTAAATTCCAATTAACCAAAAACTGTGTATCAATAACAGCCTTTTCTCACACAATGTGACTTTGAACATCTAATCATAACAGATTCCTGGAGCCAAGTGTGGTCAGAATAAATGAATGAATGGTTTAATCTAATACAGCAAATCAGAGGTTCTTTCAAATATTAAGAAAGACGCATATGTTAATTTCAAAATTGTTTACATTTTCAATGTATGGAGAAAGTTGAAAAAATATCTTTTTTTTGCCATTTCTAGTTCTTCAAAAACTTAATTGTAATTAACAAAAATCTTTGAAAAGAAATTGGTGCACCTCTACTTGTTCTAATTATTTATTCATTATAGTGACAAACTGCATAAAAAATTGACACAAAATGTCAACGTGAGAAGAAAAAAAATAAGCAAAGCCAAAGAAAGCGCACTAATGATGTGAAGGCAAACCTCAAGAGAAAGGTGTTTAAGTGTTTCCCCTCATTTTCTGTGGTTTATGTATTATGATAGAAGCAGGCTCCTTAGCATGTTCAGCTTTATAATTCAATTTTTTTTGGAGTGCAGAAAGAATGAGAGGATTATTACCAGCACCCCATTAAAAGGGCCTAATGAGCACGGAGACTCAATTAAAGCTGGAATTACCCCCTCATCAAAGAGCAGCTCAACTGTGGACTAGGACAGGAAAATATGACCCAGACACACACACACACACACACTTTCTTTGGATAAGCATTACCTATCACTGCAATGTATAAGAATAGTTGGGATTTTGCTAATAATCACACATTGAACAGGCCTATTATGGGCATTTAATAAATCTGCACAACAAACATGGACGGTGCAAACAGTGGCCTTACTGGTGACTGGGGAAAAGACACATACACAAGTGTGTGCACGCAGATGAACACACACACGGCTCCATCAGAGGAGAGAGTTGATAAGGGCTTTAGCAGCTTGGCTTTACTCCGTCTATTTAATAAGGAGGATTCACATGCTGCCTCTGCGCCGGCAAGACAATGGCTCATCTGTGAAAGTCCTTTCACAGATGAGCCACAATACCCATGAATCTCCTTACCCAAGCACATATTTTTGATCTTCTTGTTTTGTAAAGAAGAGGTTTTCAGTAGAATTTGGCGATTGAGTGTGAGAGCGCAGCAACTTTATGTTGACGAACAACTGTCCCCTACCTGTTGAACAGGTTGTTTCTCGACACCATGCGCAGGAAGCCTGTCGGGTCGGTGACCGAGTTGAGCTTGTTGTTGAGTTCTTCAAACTGTTGGTCCAAAAAATCACCCGCCTCACTCTCTGTCTCACTGCTAGAACACCCCCTGATGGAGACAGAAAGAGATTGAGTCAGAGAAAAAACCATAAAAACATTGGCAAGGGAAAAAAAAAAGTGCCTCTCAAGCACAGCAGACAATACAGAGACGTACATTGTCTCTTCGTTGTTAAATCAACTCCACACATTCCCGATCCACCATAAATACACACGATTCAACCCACACGCTTGGCCCAATTTCCCAGCCTTGAGCCGACACCCCGATGATAAGCACAGTTAAATCCTTTCATTATAATGCTGGTAATGCTGATCTCGTCTGTGGGGAGTCAGCCACCCCCACCCCACTCTTCTTTCTCGACACCACTCCTATTTCTGTCTCCATGTTTGAAGCATTTCTCTAATGCACCAAGAGTTAAAACAAATCAAATGTCATATTTTAACTCTACTTACAACAACAGAAGGAGAACTATCTCACAAGGAAGGAGTGGAAACACAAAAACGGCATTCTTTGTGGACAACTTAAACTGTTTCAGCGTATCACTTCTTCTGCCAATGTCTTGATTAGCAGGCATCAACTTCGTAGTCGTTTTTAATAAGGTCAGTCGACGACAGCTTTGATATTCCAACCCTTAACACCTTCTTAGTCCATCACCACAGGTTATACTGTTAAATGTAAAACTAGTCATATTCCTAGCAGATTTAGATTTCAGCTAGTTTTCCTTTTACTTTACCAACATCTTTTTTCACACTGAAAAGATAAAGATTTGTGTCAAAGCATAAAGCATAATTGTAAATTTGGAATCCGTAGAAAAGTTCAAGTGACTACGCCATTGTGAACTGCTAATTTAATATTCTCAACAGGTTAAAACCAGCAGCTGTGTAACTGGTTGGTGGTAATTAATGACTAATACAGCATTAGTCATTAATTGTGGCTACAGTATAAAGTACTACTAAGAAATACAAGATGACACTGTGGAAAGTCTTAGGGGATGTGAACAGGAAGTCAAAATTGATATCTAAACTGTCATGGCTGATGGTGTAAGAGGTGTAAAAGAATTCAAGAACCCCTACCAGGGCCGTTCTGAAGAATATTGACCCTCCTAGTTGTGACATGTGAAGGTGGATAATAAAATAACTGGATGTTGTTTGATTGCACAGATGTGGACCAAAAATAAATCCAAGAAAGGCACACAAAAGCCTATTTTGGCTTTGGAAAATGTTATCTGTGCAAATAGGAAGACTTCTGCTCTTCTGTTTTTTGGCGAACTGGCAGAATCCAATTATTATTGGCTGTAATGAGCATCAGTGAAGCTATTTGATAGGGCAACAATGAGATTTCCTGTCAAAACTGTTTATCCTCATCTCTCTTTGTCAGTTTTTGTTTCGTACACATTCTCTTACCGTTTCACTTCCACCTCATTCATTTAGTCTCCAGTCATTTCAGAGTGCTGCAGCCCCTTTGTCTGCACTCCAGACAGTGAATGGGCTGGTAAGTGGTGCCATATTGTGCCCATCCAGGCGCAGTGGTGTGTGTGCAACTTCCCTTTGGAGTAGTAAATGAGCTGATAATGGGGCAGGAGGGCCAAGCTGCCACGGCATTGGAGGTAGACGCTGGGCGCACCAGCTGGGCACTATGGATCAAAAACCAACTAGAGACACATCAGAATGGATTTCAGTGGGTGATTTTAACTTTCACTCTTACGTTTCATCTTCCATCTCTTTCAGAGTCTCTCTGGCTGCATCCCCTGTTGTGTGTCAGGTCTTTATTTACCGACTTCGGCTCCTTTGACTCTCCCCATTGATTTTATCGCCTCTTCTCCTTCTGATTCTCAAAGTAACCCCCTTTATCTTTTGCTTCACTTCTGATGCACTATTTGTCAGGTGGACTCACCATTCCTGTGCAATACAAAGAGCCATTATTCCATCTCATTTATTTCCTAGGAATGGACAGGGGACTCTGTCAGACAGGTGGTGGGAGGGCTTTCATCCAAGGGTTCAGTGGGGCAGAATAATGCCCTTTACACGTAGAGGCATGGTAAAAAGAGCTAGGTTTCAAAAACGTTAAGTTTCTGCAACAGCCTAGGCAGAAAATTGTTTAGTTCTACTCTTTCCAGCTAGAGACTGGCAGCATGTTATTCTGTGATTTAGCCTAGACTATTAATTTGATTCTCTGTTGATGCATTGAGGAGATTTACAATCTAGTGACTGTACTTCTAAAAAAGTTACAGTTGGAATATATCAGTCATGAAACTTTCGTGTGCATTTAGAATAATAATGAAGAGGGAAGTATTTAAGTAAAAGGTGAACATTGCATTACTACGTACTGCAAATCATACATTTTGTGCAAGGAGAGACAGCCCAATGACTTTGCCCTCCAGCTACATCCCAAAAAGAACTGGGACAGCCAAAGCCCCGAGAGCAAGCACCCAAAACATACGGCTCAGAACTCATGGAGGGATTAAATGATCTTTTAGATGTAGCCGTCCTACCTGCTGTAGTACGACTCGACTCCCAGGGCCTCCCGAGCGCAGGCAATGTGCTGCTCCAGCGAAGAGCTGCTCACCATCCCACCACCACCTCCATCCTGGAAGTCTGACCCTCCTTCTGACACACCCTCACCGAGGTAAACCTCATGAAACTTCAGGATTCCTGTGATAATTGGCAAAACAAAACCAAGCAGGACTTATTTTCATTTCTCGACATCCATTTCTACTTTGTTTCTGCGACTTGTTCAATACACCAGGAAATATTTGATCATTTAAACTGAGAGCTGTGGGTAAGGCCATGTGCAACAGTGCATCTGTGAAAGGGAATGAATAAAACAAACATTTATTCAATAAAAGATAAGAGTAGACTATCTCTGCCATCTGGTGCCTGCTAGATCTGCTTCAAGCAGGAGGGAATCTGAGAAATGGGCTACATGCGGTTTGTGTGTGATTTCTCTAGGACTTTGCGAGAATATAACGATTCATTTACAAGAACCAACAACTATCAGTTGCTTCGGACACTCATGTCTGAATTGTGCAGAATTCACGCAAATGTAGAAACCTTCGCTTTAAACCCCCCTTTGTTATCGACGGACCTCCTTAGAACTGGCCATGTTTTGGTGCCAGCTGGATGCCAGGGAATGCCAGGAAGTGACAGACAGGCGATTAGCGAGCAAGTGGCACTCTCTTTGCCTGGGGTGATATTTAACGCTTTGAAGAGCTACACTACTCTCTATGGTGTTTCTGCTTATGAGACTACCGCCGGGGGTCAAGTTCAGCTGGTTGCCTAGGAGTTCATCTTGATCAAATGTTGAGGGCCTGTGGCATGGGACATGAGTCACTGCTCTCATTTCCTTTCCTCACAACGGCAGCAAAAGTGGCCTAAAGTAGAGCTAACAGTATGGCAGCCACGGGAGGTGTGTGACATGAATTTTAATTAACTCAGAGCTTTCTCTGTTCCCTTAATTAAACAGGAATTTCACGAGTCATGTGTACAAGAGGGGATGGGTTTGGGCTTCACCTGGAAAACCACATTTGTTCTACTGAAAATATACAGAAGGAGGAGGCATGCAAAGATGCAATGTCCACTTCTATTTCAGAAGAAATTTTAAAGAAATGCAAATGTTATATTTGTGGGAAGTTGTTCCTAACGTTTGGCTACGTCACAATCTGTGTCACTATCAGTTAGTATGCTTCGTTTGCAAATGATTTCTAGGGTGAAGAGCAAGGCAGGGGGCAAATCCTAACAGTGGAGAGGCAGGTGGCACTGCCACATGGTGTCAGATCTGATCTGTTCCCCCTCTGTCAGCTCCAATGAAGCCTCCAGCCTCCAGTCCCTTGTTTCTGCTGTGATTTCAGGAAGTTTTTATCTGTGTGGGTCTACTTGCCACTACAAACTACAAATAAAAAATGTTGTACTATCAAGATAATAAAGTATTTCAGCACATTAGTTAAACAATGTAAACGCAGTTCTTGGATTTTCTAAGATAGACCAATGTATAATTTTGTAGTGGAAGGGAAATTTTGGAAAGTTAACAGTTTGTAGAAAAACCTTCAGCTGCAAGTCTTGAGGTATTGGATTTTTTTATTTTTTATTTTTTTGCCAAATGTTCATTTCCAAACAGCTCACACTCAGTCAAACTGGATGGAGAACGTCTCTGAACATTAAAGTCTTGTCAAATTAACTTCACTCAGGTTTGCTGATGCAGCAATGCATCTAAAACTGGCAGAACACACGCTCTCTACAACCAGTGTTTAAGGCCTGGCTGTACTGAAAGTGAACCTCCATCCAAGTTTGAAATCTTTTGTGGGCTTTTTAGCTGGTTTTCTTCAGGACTGTCCTGCATTTAGTTCCACCCATCTCCCAATCAGACTCCTACAGTGTTGGCAGCATCACCACCATGTGTTTAGAGTGATGTGCAATATCAGTTTTCCACCACATATTTCACTTTACAAACAGCATCATTGTCACAGAAAATCCAACTGAAGCTTGCGACCGTAACAATGCAAAATGTGAAAAAGTTAAAGTCCGAGTGTAATCTTACCTGCCCCTGGTGCCAGTAGCCAGCTGTAGAGGTAGCCTGCTGCCATTGAGAAATACAGCACCAAGGCTCTCTGGCTGTTGACTGTGTCCAAGATGTGCTCCACTGTTACAGGTGTGTAGGGGTCCGAGTCCTGTTGGCCCGTCTGTCGCTCCACCAAGAGATCAGCGAAGGCTCGCGTACGGCCACGCTCTGCTACAGCCAAGGCCTCGTCATGGTGGCCTGAGGTGTTTAACAATGGTTAGAAATAAATAAAAAAGCTAAACACAAATGTAGTCACAGGAGACGTCAATGAAAGAGGATGTCTTGTCGGCTCACCGAGGCTGACGAGGACCCTTTGGAGAGCCTGGTAACAGGAGGTTTGCAGGTCAAACAGCGAGAGTTTATAGTCGGTGCTGTGCTGGGCCTCATGGCGGATGGTCTCGAACAGTGCAGACGCTCGGTAGAGCTGACGATGAACAGCAACAGAGATATTTTTACACTTTAAAACCGTACAGTTAAGAAATGTTGGTATCCGTACCAATGACAGACGGATGTCAGGTACGACAAAAAGTCCTGTTTAATTCAAACTTCTACAACCCTCTCTTACTACAATCATTCTTCAATAGGCATTTAGCATCATGCCTTTAGGCTACTCTGTGAAGAGGGATTGAATTTTTCAAGCAAAGGATAGTTTGGCCACTAGATGGCAGCATCCCACCTCACAGGTCATCCCTAATGAGCCTTTTTTTAATGTTTTCCTCCAGTTCTCCTTCCCTTCTCAACCAAGTAAAGCACAGTAGAATAGTTCATGAATGACTGCTAAACACACATAAATCTGTTCATCATCTTTTATTACCTGAATCTGGCATTGAAGAACAGGCATTTTTGTAATTCTTTGAGAGTTTAAAAGCTCTGAGTGTGTCACTAAATATTTCCACCCAGGACCTGGCTGTGAGGTTGAGGGAATGAGGGTGACAATAGACAGGCGGGGCATCAGGCAGCCTAGCCCAGCAGAGCTGATCAGGAGTGCTGATTCATGTGAGCCGTTATTGATTTCCTATTTCTGCACTTATAGCAGCCCTGTTGGACGGCTGGTAGTGCTACAGGGCAGCTCTCCGGGAGACCAGAGCAAGCAGAGAGATAAAGAAAAAAAACATCTCTTGACCACAGTTTACTCAACACAAAAAGCTGCAAAACAGGAAAAGGTTACAGCTAAGTATTGGACTTTTTTTTTTTCTTTTTTTCTTTTTAGGATCACTCTGGCCGTGATAGGCGAAAGAATGCACAACAGCGAGAGCGCTTTTATTCTGAGCACTTGTACATGGATTCACTCTAGCTGATGTGGCGTATGCCAAGGTCATGCAGGAAAGTATGTCAGAGAGAATAAGAGGGGGAGGGAGGGGAGCGGCAAGGAACCGGAGAGTTCTGCTGCATTAGTGCTGGGCTCTGAGCGGCTCGTCTCAGGCTGATTTCACTGATGGGGCTCTGGGCTGATTGTAGCTCGTCAATCTGTTAGGGATGTGAACATTTGCCTGTGAAAGAAACTAATTCCCTACAGCATCTTTTCTCCAGCCTGATCCTTTCTATCACAAATGACAAGGAAACAAGCCCAGATGCGCTACATTCGCAGCAATGCGATTGGTTGTAGTGCGAGTACAATTTCTATTTTTGAGAATTGTATGGAAGACCATTGTGGCCCAAAATATAGAGTTGAATACTTTATCAAATAATCTCTCATATGACCGAATAATCACATATACATGCGGTACTGTAGGAGTTCTCAACTTTTTTTTCTCATAGCCCTTCTTCAATGTACAATAAGATCTCTGCCTCCTCTTCTCTCCACCAGAGCTTCAAATGCTCAAATGCACAAGTTTGTGGTGTGCACATCTACAGTCATTTATCATTTATATGTGCAAGATTTTTCTGATTTTTTTCTTTCTTTCTTTTCCTTTCATAAGAAGAAAGAACCACCTTAGTGTTAAATAATTTTTCCCAGGGATGTCTTGTCAGGATCTCTCCAGCAGATTCTGAAGCCTCCTTTCAGTTTGTAAGGGGAGAATACCTTACAGCTCCATTGTAACTCAGAAAAGTACCAAAATCTTTTCAGCATTCTTTTGAAAATTTGGAGACATGCTTTTCTTTGATATTCTACTCAGAACAGGCAGAAGTCCATCAATAACTTATTTTCTTATAAATTCAATTGTTTTATTAAAGTGGAATTCGATTTCTTCTTTGACATTTTTGATTGAGAATAAATTTTCTCAGAGCCACAATACTTTTCTATTTCCACATACTCTAGTTTGTGCATGGTGACTTAAAGGCTTGTTGCACTTTTCAAGATTTAAAAAGTGTAAAGTTATTGTTGATTTAGCAAATGTGCTATGATAGCTTTGATTAATGTAAGTTATGTTTGGTTCTCCTTTGCTTCATTAGTCTCAGTATTTGCATTTGGCATCTTTTTCTCCAATTTTGATGTCATAATATCTTCCATTTCATTTTACCAAATGAAATGGAAACATGTTAAATCAATAACTGGTCTTAAAAAGATCATTGATTTAAAAACTTTAGTTTAACATATTGAAACAACAGTCTTGGATCCACTAGGTGTGTTGATATGGGAAATATGGCTGACCGTCCAGGGGACACCACAAGTCATCAGACAGAAAGGTTTGCTGCCAGTTGCACCCCGGATGAGTTTTCTTGTGGTTACTGCATGTCCATTCAGTGAAGAGACAGCGTCACCTGCATTGTCCACACTTCCTTATTTTAAACTGTTTTTGGGAGGAAGGGGGCGCTGTTATCTGTAAAGAGTGCTATAAATAAACTATCATCAGTCGTTTCATAGCACACAGGTTTTCTTTAAAACATGTTTTGAGCTTTAATGTTAAACACACACACACACACACAAACACAAAAAAAGCTGATGGTGTTTGGGGAAAGCAGCAGGAGGGTCTTGCACAGCCATCATACAACAAAAACTGCTTCGATCAAATAATTTACATATTAAGACCCAAAACACTAGCTACAACACTAGTTACAACTGGGAATTATATAATTTTTCCAGGGAAAAATGCTGTGGTGTAATATATGAAAAAGAAAACGGGGCTTCTTGACATATCAGATTTAAAATTTCACATAAAAGCTCCGAACTATTGGGAAGTTCACTGATGTTCATATATATTATATGACAAATCAGCTTGCCAAAGTGCTACTATTTATTCAGATTGCACTCTCTTATTTTACTGTCAGTGACACTACGTGGCTTTTATCTGACATGTAGAGTGAATGTCAATGTCATGTTGAATCAGTAATGTAAGCAGAACTTGCAACACGTATACCTCTAATGATTTTTTTTCCCCTTTCTAAAATAAGCTCTCTAGGGAGGTCTCATCCTCTGTAGCAGATAAATTCAGACATACTGACTTAATCCAGAGTAGTCCTGTGATATTAAAGGAAGCACAAATTTATTGATTCAAACTCACAGGGATACGAATGTGAGCCCATCTCAGAGGGAATAGGCGCTGTGGAAAGCTGATGTAAATCAGGACATGTCAAACACAGAGGCATGGTGAACTGTAGGCTCACAGATCAGGCGATAGCATACAATAGACTTTAAATATATCCAGGATAAGCAACACGCGTTCAAGTACTCCAGATCTACACCTGTGATTTGCATCACGAATCTTAGTGTATGGAGTTTACAGCTGTGGTATAAAAATGGGTCATTTACCAAGGTTATATGTACCGACAGTCCAGCTCATGAATAATCAGTTGATTTATACTCTGAGGACAGAAGCGTCCTCTTCCACCACTGATTCACCTCAAGCGGTACAAACCGACAGGCAACAGAAAAAAAATACTTGATATATATGTAGGGAAAAGATTTTAGCTCCAACAAGGACAACAGACTGAAGAGCTACAGGTGAAAGTAGGGCATGCTAGTAAAGTGGACAGAAAATAATGCTTTCATGAGTACTAATCTGGAAAAGTGTGCTTTGGCATTTGTATTCTACCCCTTTAACACCAGCAAACCTAAATGGAAATTATTGCAACCAGATTTTGTGATTACAGCAAAGTCACAAAATCAGTAAACAGAAAATAGTGTAATTTAACCTCAGTATAAAGTTAACTAAATATCAAGGAACATTACACACAGGGCATGGATAAAGTTGCTTAAAGCAGCATTTGTTCATACATAATATGCCCAAGTCAGAATATCAAAGAGAATAATTTTCAACCCATCATCTGATTATGGAAAGACTAATGCAAATCTGCATTTCTAGTAAAACACTCCGCAAGCCAGGTCTGTAAAGTAGAGTGGCAAGGAACTAAGTAGTAACTAATAAACAGGGAATCTGGATTGGATGGACAGGACCAGGATAAATCTGTGGCAAAGCTTAAATACTGATGTTAGAGACATAATCTGACAGATCCGAGGCTGTAAATGCAGCCAAAGGTGGTTCTGCAAATTATTGACTTGGAGGGGCTGAATACAAATATACAATATGAAACTCCTGCATCATCCTCCTTTTACTGCTCAAATATGCAACACTCTTTTGTTGATCCATCACATGCAAACCTATTCAAATACATTTAAGTTTGAGGTGGTAACATGACAAGTAGTGGGGAGGGATACGTGCAATGGAAAATATGTTGCACTGGCTTGTTAGAATAATATTTTGCTTTAATTGAACACAAATTCCTCAATACGACTCACACATGAGCAAACAGGCTCCAGTCGCCACTTTAGTTCGGTCTCGCTTTCCCGGCTCTTGTTTCAGATAATTGCAAACAGACAAACTTGCTTTTTTGAAAACTATGATGCAGGGACTAGGAAGCAAAAGAAGAAGAAAAAAAAAGAAAAAGGAAAACTATCTGGGTCACTCTGATGGTATTTGTGCACGTGTATCATAACAAGAGTGTTTTGGACTAGATCTTTGAAAATTAAAGCAGCTGAAAAACATCCCTGCAGACACATGTGACAGCCACCGCGGCTGGCTGGCTCGCTGTCAGGCTGGTGTGTGGATACGCGAGCCAAGAGGAAAAAATTAAATCTTGAGCTGTTCTGTGTGGACAGACTACAGAGAGAAAGAGAGAGAGATGTTTAAGGGGATATTCCATGCCTGCCAGGTGGGCAGTGGGCTGAAGAGGAGTGAATGTGTGCGTGATACAGAGGTTTGGGGCTCCTGTGACAATGCACTGATTTAAAAGAAAAAAAAAACTTCACTCATCTGTCGCTTGTCTGCTGAGATGACAGCGTTTACCAGCTATATAGACTCCTCAGCATACCGCCGTCAGCCGCGTTCATGCTCCCCTTCCTCTCCTCTGGGCTCCTTCCATCACCATAAGGTTATTACTGAGAGTTTATTTCCAGCCTTTTATGTGTTTGGACATCTACCTCCACCTCTCATTTGTAAGCGTAGCCAACCTCTAAGCCAACAGATGTGGGCTTATTGGAGGTCAGTTTTAACTACATGGGGGTGGATTTGCTGGAAGGAGTCCAGGTAGAGGAGATGTGAGGAGGAAATGAGTGAAGGTGACTCAGAGGAAGCAGAGAAAGAGAGACGGAGAGAGAGATGCTTTACCTGATGCTGGGCCTCCTCCAGATTCCCACTGGCCCACAGGGAGAGGCCAAGACGATGGCGAATCTTCGCCTCGTCCTCGCGCCGAGCCAGCTGCTCCGCGAGCCGCAGGCCTGTCAGGAGGAGAGGAAGCGGCGGCAGATGAGAAGACAGCGCACAGAGCAGAAAATATTCAGAGCAGACCGGCTCTTGTGCGTCTTTGTGCGCAACAGATGTAAGCATAGCGTGGTACCGCTGTTCTGACAGCGAACAGGTTTGGAAATTTGGCCTCAGTTGTAAGAAACGGCTCGTGCAGCAGTTTTTAAGCAAGCACCCGCCTCTGGCGAAGGGTGAGAGCGTCGGTAGCACTAATCGTACCGCGTGGTAATCAATGCGAAGGATTGAGTGGCTGAGCAAACACAAATACGCGTGTAATGCTTGCTTGAAGGGTATCACAAAAGGCGTCGACAAATATTTGCAAGCACATTGATGGGCGAATAATGGGCTTTATGCAAACACAGCAGAAGTCTACTTTGGGATACTCTGTTTGAGAGATTGTTAGTGTTAGGAAGACAGGGGAGTATATACACAGGCACAGTCAGTTGTACACATTTTTTTGTTTTTAATGATGCCCTAATGCTGCTAGTTTTTCTCTGGTACTTTACATTTACAATCAATCTTTTACAACAAGAAGATGCTTGAATTTATAATGGATTTTCATCAATCCATAAATGGTAGAAACTTTAAACAGGATCAAACATACACATACAACCCCATCGCTTCTTCATTGGTTGTCCTTGGATGAATGCTGTTACTTTTATCATTAGAATCACAAAGAACTATAAAAATAGAGATTTGATAATAACTGATTATCTAACCATGAAAAAATCTGCCAAAATTAATAAGCAGAATGGATTATGGGCAAAAAGATATACTGTCAGATGAGTGACAAAATGACCATAAATATGCTTGCAAGAGTTACTTTTAAAAACGTATGAATTGTCTAGCAACTGCCAAACATGGTGATGGTGGCATCATTCTGAGTCTTTCATTGTCATTGATACTGGTGTCATTGCAGAAAGTAGAAGAAATATAAATAAAAGTGGAAGGAAAAAAAATTAGCTACAAATTCACATCTGGATGGTTTGCTTCAACAGAATTGTTTCCTAAGGACAATAATTAATTTATGCTGGTTTTAGGACTGTTAAAATAGGTTAACATTAATCATCTTTAATGGTCCTGACCTTAAACCTGTTGAAACATGTCACAAAATCAGCCAATTTAAATGAATTATCCACAGGAATAAAAATGTCACAAAACTGACAGACTAGTATGAAAAGCAAATGAATGTATTTTAAAAAAGAATCCACAGTCAATTTAAACATCTCTCCCATTCTTGTTTTTTTTTTCAATACTCACTATACTCAAATATTGTATTATTAATATGTCCAGAAAAGAACAGTTCAAATAAGCCACTAAAATCTTTCAATCGTTATGACACTTACACCTACTATAGATGTTCTGTTTGTAAGCTGCTGATCGGTGTTGTATGCCGAGGTGTGACTGTATTTGTGCCGAGTGAAATCATCTGCAGAGCACACAGTTTGTTTTTTCACTCTTAATTCGTCAAGCAGCGAAGCCGATATCACATCTTTGCATGTGTTCTCGCTCTGCCTGCCGAGAACCCGGTTCTGCCCAATTACAGAGATGAAAATGCCCTTCTGTGCAGGAAAATGATGGGGGAAAAAAAGAAAAATAAATGGCAGCGCCTGAGCCACACATCACCCGCAAGGTGCTAAAAGCTCAGCGAGCCTGCTACAGTTTACAACAAGCTATTTCTCATGCACATTCCTGGTTAACACGGTCTCTGTATCTGGAAGTCCATTCTCTCCGCCCGGCTGTGTGACAGAGAGGTCGAAACGCGCTTTTGGTCAAAGAGAGAAGGGGGGGAAAATAGGCCAAGCCGGCCTAGTCCCGAGTCCGCTTTTCTCTGCTTTCCCGGAAAAAAAACCCGCCTGTGGCTGGACCAGATAAGCCGAGAACAGAGAGTGTGACCTGAAAATGGTAGCCTATTCCGCGAGTCCAGCACACCAAGCGGGCGTAGACTTCATGGCTCCTTCATGGCCGTGCAAGTCGGCAGCCTTTGAAGGCGAGCCTGCAACGGTCTTTCCTCTCTCCTTATCTCTGCACACACCCTCCCTCAGCCTGACTGCATGCCCTCTTCCCCCATGCATCTGCTGTGCTCCTGTACCTACTCCTCTCATCTTTGAGCTTCTGTCCCAGCTACCTCCTCCCCAGCACCCCCCTCCACCTTCTACCTGTTTCATCTTCCCTGTGGTGGCACTGCGAGCACTGACTCTGCACTGCTTAGGGCTCATTAGGCACTGGAGCAAGAGAGAGGAAACAGATCTAAATTATCCTTTTTATTCTCTGACAGCATCACCTCTCGCTCTTCTCAACTCCATTTCTGAACCTTTCATCTACACACACATATATCCTAAAGCGCACACCAGCATAAAAAGAAAAAAATAAAAAAAATCCTTCTTTCTTGGAGCTGCTCTGTGATAGTTTCTTTATGATCAAGCCTGAATGTCAACCAACTCTATGTTTTCTTTATTCTCCAGCTGACAGTAAAATAATACATGTGAATTATGACTCATAGTGATCTCTGTCTTTTCCCTCTGTCTGCCTGCCATCCTTTTATTTTTCCAAAGTCGTCGTTGTCTTCTGCGTATTGCTCCCTCGTTCCCTTTCTCTTCTCCTGCTTTGTATCATTCAGTGTCTGTCACTGTCACGACGCGTGCCTTTGGAGCGCCCGGCAGGCACAGTCACGTAGCGGCGGCTGACACGAGGATGTGGCCGTGGCTGGCTGCACCCTGAAGAGCAACTGGAGAACACTTTAAAGGCTGCCTGACAGCTGGGGGAGAGATCCACTGTGGTTGCCCCAGGGCTCTCACACAACAACCCCCCACCCCCACACACACACACACACACACGCATGCACACACGCATCCACACACCTCAGGGTCTTTTCCACACGCACATGTTATGCGCATGCACGGTGCCCCTGAGAAATAACCTGCAGCGAGCACGCACTCAACACACATGGCGGCAAACTGCCCTTTGATCATGACCACATGTTGAACAGTGAACAGTGGCGGGGTTATTGTTGAAAAATGGGGATAACAGTACACACAATTTCCACTAGGATGAAGCACTGCTTCTGTTGTGCTGGACTGTGGGGATGAAAAAAGTGCTGCAAACAGCTGGGAACGTGGTGAATTAAAGAAAGCTACATTCTTATTATATTCTTTAAAATTTCAAGCAAGATCTTTTTTTTGAAACTCCAGACTCCCATGCAGAAAGGAACAGGGCCTAAAGAAAAATGTGGGCACCCGATTTTCAACGGTTTTTGCAGCGGTTTTGGGTATTTGGGAGATTTCTCTGTGTTGTTTCTGAACAAGATTTCATGTTCAGTCGTATTACTGGGTTGTAAAAAGATTTTCTGTGGATATTTGATTATGTTAAGGGTGGTTGAGTTGCTATTCTTCACATTTTTCCCTGTAATAGTGGAGTTTTTCCTGGCTTCATCAGAGGTCCAGAGCAGTATCGATCCAAACCTGAGCTTAACCATCATAGGGATAATGCGCTCATTGAATTTTTAACTCTTTATGTCTGGACATTTCCTTCAGCCACAGCAGCCAAGTATCCAGCTTCTTGTTTATAGCTCGTCTTATCTGTAAGAAACTAAATGTTCACTTGCAAACCTTAACTATGGGATCTATCTGGTTCGGATAACATACTTGTGAATTTTTGCTTGTTTGGTAGAACATTTCAAGGTTTCGGCAACAAGCCGTACATTGCATTCAATTTGTGTTTCCAACTGCAACTCAGATTGGGAATAACATCACACCTAATTCTACCATGTTTGAGTCAGATTGGAAAACCACTTTCCAAATGTACAGGCGATACAAGCTGATGACAATGTATCAATCGATACACTGATTGATACATTGTATCGATCATTGTGATAAGGTATAAGTTTAGAAACTGCCAGATTACAGTTTTACAAAATATTCTGATCAGTGCATCTCGTTAAAAACGGTTTAATTTCTATAACTTTCAGATTAGCCAACCTTTTGTGTAGAAATTCCAGCTTTCTGGGTCATTGCACTCTATTTACATTAAAATAATAGCAATAATTGACTTGATTTTTAATTCACCAGTAGAATCCCATTGAGATTTACAGTCATTTTGCGAGGAGTGTTCTGGCCAAGACAGGCAGCAGTAAACAGAGTTTCTGATGCTTTCCAGTTCCTAAAACTATGGAAAATCAAATAAAGTTTAGCATACAAATTTAAAGGATCGGGTTAAATAAAGGTTTTCGTGTCTTTCATAAAGTTGTATGCAAACACTTTAAAGTTGTCATGGAAAAATTACAATAAAGTCACATCTGCTAGTCATATCATATGAAATGTTTGTGAATTCTCACCAAAAGAACTATTTGGCTTATTTGGAAGGTTGTTTTCCACAGCTGCATAAGGACCAGACCGTCTTGCCCCTTGTTTTTCTTCCTTATCATTGTGTAAAAACTTACATGTTGTCTCTGCCTGGCAGATCTTAGGGAGTGTAGTGAGCTGGGTTAGCCTTGCATCCAGACTGGCTTGATTATTGATTGTCTTATGAGCTCTCTGTATTGTGCACAATGCATGTTGAGTGATTCTACCTGGACAGTGTTTGGAAATATTTTTATTTAAAGTTCTTAACTAAGACAGGTAAGAACTTGATAAAAGCTATGAAAGATGTTTGTTTGGTCTTCTCTTCTTTTATCTCTAAAATCTTTTATCAATTTTAGACATAAGCTGAGAAATCAAACCAAAAGTTGAATTTATATGTTAGAGTTAAGATTGTAATTACATTGATGCTTTATATGAATTTTGTTTCTATTTTTTAACAAAAAAGTGCTTTATATCATGGTTTGTTCCTGAATATGGATGGTTTGCTAAGTATTCAATAAAGAAACGATGAGGAAACTGTAAAACGGTCACAAGTTGGCACAACAATCACACTGTTTTAATGACAATATTAATCATGTTAATCGCTAAGTGCATCTTGGTATATCAAGAAAAAACACTAGAGTACCTCTATAACCCCTTGGCACCTTTCTATGATTTTATGCTGCCTACTGAAGGTTAGTCATTATAGGAGAACAAAGAATAACCATTGAACATACACAAACATTCAACGATTTGAAGGTCAAATAATTTCAACTGTAGCTGCAGAGAAGCTTCTCTCCAGCTCTATCTAAAACACAAAAACAACCAGGACAAGAGAAAAAAAAAGCAGCAGTTACTGAGAGAAAAAATAAGGCAACTTTTCTGGTTGGGTAGGTTGGCCAGAAATAATTGGCTGTCAGGGATAGTGAAGGCGCTGTTCTTGTTCAAAGCCAAAATGAGGAAAAAATACAAGGACAGCGTGGGGGGACAACACTGGGACTGGGTGGAGACAGAATGGCCTGTCGTCTTTGTTTCTATTAAAGCTCAACAAGCGGGCCTGCAGTGAGTGTGTGGGCCACAGCTAACTCAGCTAACTCTAAGAAAAGATGGGGATGAGATGGAAGGGGGTTTGTTGTCCTGCATTTTCTCTCTGCAGGGTGAAATGTAGAAATCTTTTTTTAGAGAGGCTCCAGTTTTCTGAGTTTCAAGCACCGGGTGGGTTTTTCACAGGTCTTGAGCAGAAAGCCTACCCTTGAACATGATTGTGCAGACAAGGCATGAAGTTGTTAGTGTTATCAAGAGGTTTAATAAAACCAGGGTTTCATTCAGTTAAAGACATTTTAATGAGATGCCAGCAGAAAGGGTGTAAAGTGTTCTGCTATTTATAGCTGTATGGAGCATAGACTTACATCCAGTTATCAGCGTGCTAACAGTGAAACCTCAGGAGCCTGTGTTTGAAATAACGTGGACCAGGTTGTAAATCAATTTAAAAGGTCCCTGTCTAGCAAAAGCAGAATCAACCGAATAATCTACACACTTCATATAAAAATAAATGTTTTATTACCTTTACATCCAATTGTGCCATAATTCTTATTGTCTCATCAAAATAAGCAATTTCGTTTGAATATAGCATTTGCTTGATAGACATTATTTTTTGACAGTAAAGGGTTACAAGTTTACCACCACTTCTGTCATCGTTCTAGTAAATACCAGAAAAGATCATGACAAAATTTTAACTCCGGATCACCCATTCTTAATGCCTACTGTGGACATACACAGGTTCCACTGAACCGAACCTCAGGAATGAAAACTTCATGCACTTCTCTAAAATAAGTAATTTTGGAGAGGTTGAGCTGCAGGTTTTTATCCCTCTCTTTATAATCTAAAAGGAAACAGTGAAGCATGAGAAGCAGGATTCTGTCAGCCTGTGTGTGACAACGTTATTTTGGCAACTCTGAGGAGGAAAATAGAAAAGTGTGAAAACATCTAGCAGTAAACAGGAGAAATACTTTGAGAGCATTTGGGGAGGTTTGCAGACATACATACTCAAATGCTATACCTATGCAGCTCTGAAGACAAACACAGATGCACAATGCTCACACAAAATCCCCTTGTGCACATATATCACATAAATACAAAAGCACAAAAAACACGCACACGGGTCCACACACTGACGCACAAACAAACACATGCACACAGCTTAATAAAAGTGTGGCAAAGGCTTAGCAATAAATAGGCTCAGAATTTCATATTCATGAATTCAGAAACTCTAAGCCTATCAGCTCAGGCAACAAAGGCAACCCTCTCCATGCTCCCCTCTGCTCACTTACCTTCCTGCAGGTACATGACAGCTTGTGAGTAGTTCTGCAGCGCATGGTGTGTTCTCCCCAAGCTGCCATAGGCCAGCGTCTTGGCAGCCAAGTCATTAGTCTGAGCCGCCACACTAAGGTGCTGTTCTTGGAACACCACCGCTCGCTCATAGTTTCCGAGTGACTCATAGGTAAGACCCAAGTTGCCATAGGCTCGGGCCTGACGTGTGGTGCTCCCTGCTTCTTCTGCGATCTCCAGGTCACTCTGGTGGCATCGCAAGGCTGTCTCATACTCTCCCATAGATTGGTACACAGCACCCAAGCCACAGCTGGCATCGCCCTCCAGTAGTCTGTCCTGGGTGTCGCGAGCGATGGCCAGCTGACGCTCCAGGCAGGAAATCGCCTGCTCGTAGTTGCCTAACTGGCTGTGGAGTGCACCAAGCTCGCCGTAGGCCTGTGCCTTGCCACCGCACTCCCCGAGTTCATGTGCCACAACCAGCCGTTTTTCGAAACAAACCAACGACTGCTGCAGATTGCCCATTGCCCTGTGGGTGAAAGTAAAGAGTCAATGTAGTATAATGAAGCACACTTTTCACTCACTGTTCATAAATTGATTAAAAATAATAGCACAAGTCTTTGTGTAAAATGTTATAGGCCTAATATGACTGGAAACACATAGAGATATTGTCAAGGGACAAAAACCTACAGATTTTTCGGCCCAATCCACTCTGACTGGTCAGAAACCCAAAACTCCAATTAGAGAAGATACCATAACTTAACGCTATCAGTTTGTGGGAAACAACAACATTCTTCTGAGTGTAAATTATTCAGTGAGGACGACTAAAAATTTGCTCTATTTAGTACCTAGAACAAGACATGCCTGCAGTTCATTCAGGCTGTGTGAGAGAGAGCAAAATCACTAGTAACAGGAAGGCAAAATTTAGTCCAGTAAAGTTGCTCTATTTTTATCCTTTTGAGCATTCAAATTCCATTTGTGCATAACAAATTCACAAAAGTACTGTACCTGCTAAAATCCATAATAAATAGCAGCTTCTGCATTACAATGATGTAATTTGGTAGTATATATATACAATCTGTTCCATTTATGTGGCTCAGAGTCTATGTGGCTACATAAAAAGCTTCAGTGGGCCATATTTGGTCCATAGGCCTTGAGTTTGACATGTGATATAGGGGATCAATTTCCTTTATTTGATATTTTGTTCATCTTTACTATATTCCAAAACACTTTATTTATAATCTCAAATGCACTGTCGGTTGTTGGAAACCCGTTGAAACGAAGCATTACAAAAAGAAAAGCCTTCAGCTTAATTACCGTCATGCGATAACGTATCTGCTTGACTGAGAGCTGCTGGAAGATGAGAAGGGTTTGCGTATGACGTCTATTATTTCCTTTTGAACTCAAGCATGGCAAATACAGCTGTGTGTGTGTGGCTGCTGCAGTGCCAAGCTGCTACTGCACAATAAGAAGAAAATCACCTCCGAAATGAGAATTTTGGGGGGGAAGCTGTTTGTATTTTGTGCTGCTGTGTAGCTTCCCCTGTTTCTATCAGCTCTCTAAGGCTTGAGGAGAAACAGCGGGGAAAAGAGACAGAAGACGCAAGAAGTTGTTTTGAAATACTGGAGCTTCCCCCATTCAGAGACATCTGCTCACCAAACTACTTTGCATATATTTAATACCAGCAGCACCAGGCTTCTGCTGACACAGCTCTTACCAGATTCCCATTCAAGCACTGTTCATCACAGCCATTTCTAACTATATGATTCTTTATAGTGAGCACATATAGAGATAAATGATGTAAAAGTCGAGCTATAGCCACATAACACTTGGTGAAATGGACAATGAAAGGTATTCCGGACTCACCTGTGCCCATTGCCTAGGCCTCTGTAGGCTTTCTCCTGGTCCTGCATGCGATTTAGGCTCTGTGCCACTGACAAGTATTGGTCATAATACTTGATCGCTTCCTCAAAGTCTCCCAAAGCCTCATAACAGTCTCCAAGGTTTCCGTAGGCCCTGCCCCGGTCCATTACTGCTTCATTTCCACTCAGCTGCTGCAAGGTAGCCAACTGCTGCTCCAGGTAGCCGATAGCCTCCTCCATCACTCCAACATTCATTTTTGTGATGCCCATGTTTCCATAGACCTGAGCCTCCACAACAGGATCCTTTAACCTCCGTCCGAGCTCCAACTGCTCCTCGTAGCTTTTGAAGGCCATGGCGTACTTCCCAAGGGCCATGTAGACAGCTGCCAGGTGGCCATGGGCTTTGCACTCTCCTGAGATGTCACCAAGCTCTTGGTATACCTCCAGTTCCTGGGTGTGGTAGCCTAGAGCTTTGTCATATTTCTGCACCAGTCTGTAGGTGGCCCCCAGGGCAGCATAAGCACAGGCTTCCATCCTGCGCTCCTTAACCTAAATTGAAAGTAATACAAAGATTAATGATTGTAATGATATTCAATGACCTTCTTCATTTTTTTGCTTTGTACTTGATGTGAAACTTTTTCTTGCATGGGATTTTTTTTTTCTGGAGTAGAATGCACTGAAGACATGTCAGTAACATGTGCCTGAAATTCAGCACATGGGAGCAATTTGCACCTATTTTTACATCAGGTGACAGTTAGTCTGTCTTCTGACACAAATACACAGCATATGCACTGAAGTGATCAAAGAGGTAGAGAAAATGTCTTTTAGTCAAGGAACTCCAGGTACCTGACAAGAGAGGGCATTCCCTTATTAAGAACTAAATCGAACTGGGGAATTTACATTAGAAAGGCCTTTCTACATCCGTTACTGATCCTGAAAACTATTAAAAACTGTGGAATAAAGTTATATTGTATCAGACTATTCAAATGTTACATGTAGTCTTTCGCAAATAATACACCAACCTGTTATCTCAGTGCAAAGAAGCAACGCGGTGTGTGATTGGATGTTTTTTTTTTTTTTTTTTTTTTTTTGTAAATGGAAAAAAATGCATTGTTCCAATTGCAGGGTACTGGCTGTGCTCTTCCTGGAAAACTTATTTGCAAATCCATTGCAAGTATGAGTCCTACCTTTAGTTACATAACCAGGTTTTCTTTTCTATTTTTGTTTCTTTTGAATAAATTCGCTACAATAGTTTGCTTTTTTATCTTCATTTATAAGCTTTTAACAAATTGCAAACACCTCATCTAGTCTGGGTGCAATTAAATAAATAAATATCAGTGGACTTTCCGCTAAAATGTGCATAATGCATTCTCTCTGATGCAAACTGCGTCAGACCAGAGAAGTGCTGCATGGAGTTTCCTAGAGTGGCAGATGTGTGTTTGTGTCTAGTTTTAGAACTTAAAGGAGATGCACACTTAGTTTAGCACATATTTAGCCCCCACAGATGCCTTCATGAATATTTCTTTTTTCTGTGAAAAAATATTCTTCATGAATATTTCTTTTTTCTGTGAAAAAATATTCTGCTGAACTCACTGAATGTAAAACAGCCTTACCTGATGAGCTAAGGCCAGCTGCTGCTCGTAAAACTGAATGGCTCCTGTCACGTCCTTTTTACAGACAAAGATGTCTCCTAAGTTCCCTAGAGCTCTGAAGCGAGCTTGTGCATTGTTCAGGGACTGTGCTAGTGACAGCAAATACTTCTGGCACTCCTCTGCCTTAGTAAAGTCTCCAAGGGCCTTAAAAGCCAAACCAAGGTTGCAATACGCCTTGGCCTGACTAAGTTTGTCATGAAGGTCCTTAGCTAGCGCAAGATCCTGCTCATAGTATTTAACAGCATCCTGGTAGTTGCCCAGGCAGTAGTGAGCATAACCCAGATTGTGACAAACTTTCCCTTCACTCTCCATGTCCTGAAGTTCTGGGGACAATCTGAGGTACTGCTCATAGTAGGGGACAGCCTGTGGAAACTCTCCTCGAGAGCAGTGGAAGTTTCCCAAGTTTCCCAGAGCCCGTGCTTCGCTCTGGACATCCCTCAGCTCTCGAGCGATGTTGAGGTGGTTCTGGTAATGCTGTAGAGCACGGTCATGGGCACCGAGGGCCTGGTACGCCACAGCCAGGTTGCCGTGTGTGGAGGCCTGTGAGGCACGGTCATTGACCTCCATGGAGATCTGCAGCTCTTGGCGATGATAACGAACTGCTTGGTCGAAAGCTCCAAGAGCATTGTAGGCATTACCCATGTTGCCATAGGCTCTGCCTTGGGCGGCATAGTCATTCAGCTCCTGAGCAATAGCCAGGTGTGTTTTGTGTAGTTTCAGTGCAGTCTCGTAGTCCCCCTTCATCTGGTGAATGATGCCTAAGGAAAACGAAGAGAGGAGAAAAATCAAGTCAAAGACGTAGACAAGGGAAAGCTGGAACCACATAAAATTCAAGTGCATTGTCAGCTCTTCATGTTAAAAACAAGTCATTGGGTTGTTAAAATATGCTCTCTGAGCCATCTGTTCTCTGCTTACACAACACAATCGCCCACAGAATTATGGTCATTAAAATGTAGTGCAATCAAACAGAGTTGCTACAACATCGAAATTAAATCTTTTGATGGTCTAAACACTCTTTGATGACTGTGTCTTCTAGGGATTTTACCAAAATCAACAACTTTTCCACATGGGTGGATAGAAGTACAGAAGAGAATCAGAGCTAAAGACAGACGGAGTGAAAATGAGGGAGTAGGAGAAGAGCGGTCGGAAAGCTCAGCAAACAACTTTAGAAAAAAATAAGATAAATGTGGAGAAGCTATAAATAATGGAGTAGCCGGTGCAGTGAGCGTATTTTGTCTGATAAAATAGTATACTTTGAAAAATAATAGCTTTACTCCACAACCAGGCAGCCATCTGGCATATTCTCATACATTCTCTCACTAAGCAAACAAATGTGTGCCCACACCTGTATACTAATGGAGACTGACAAATACATAGCAAGCAGTAAAGAGACATCAAAGCATATCTACTGGGGCTCTTTTTCTTTCTGAGATTGTCATCTGTATAACTCATCTTTGAATTCGTCATCTGATACGAACAATAGAAAGGTTTATTAAAAATACCGAACAATAGGCAGGGATCCCACATGTGTTTTTCATTTCTAAATGCCATGCCTATTAGTCCTTTCTCAGACAATTTTTGAAGGATAAATATGAAAGTGAAAGTGACAGATATTTTCAGACACCAGGATAGGCAACCTGAAAAAGACCTGTGAGACTATGAAAGATTAAAAGAGGGATGCATGAATGAACAGTTAGAAAGTAGGATGGAAACTACTTTAAATAACGGAACGAGACCAAGTATTGAAATGCAAATATCTTTTCCATTCAATTTTACCTTCTTCTGTACTTGTGCACACTTGCTTATAACAAATCTTATGCTTTTCTGACATTTCCAAATTGCGTGAAAACCTTGAATGTGGCTGTTTGTTGATGGATAGAGAAGACAGTTGCAGGCTAAAAAAAAGCCCGCTATTTTCTTACAGTATACAGAATGATCATCGTCGCTTTGCTGCTTCAGCGTTGAGTAATGGCCTCGTAGGATGTGGGAAGCAGCCGCTGACGGCACACACGGAAGGAGAGCAGTTTTGGAGCCAGAGTGGGAAGAGTCAGGGATGGAGAGAAACTCTGTGGCTTGCGGTGACGTTGATGGTGGCGTTGGGATTAGTTACCACCACGAGTGTTTTCCTATTTATTTCATCCGAAACCTGCCACATTACGGGTTTGAAAATAGGGTACATAAACATTTGAACTGGACCCAAACAGGCGGATCACATGACCGAGTAAGTCACATGCAATGGTGGATGTGTGTTTTTGTGCTGCCCAGATTTAACACAGCCAATAACAATAGCGAAAATATATGGACTGCTTTTATAGTAATGGTTTGGAAAAAGATTGATATATTCATACATTCCTGTGGTGTATGTCACACAGTGTGAAAAGGGGGATTTGATCACAAAAAATAAAAATAAGTTGACATAAAACATTTTTTCCTTTGTTTCCCCATTAAAACACACTACGGTATATCAGAGCATAGCAACTTCATCATTACTTCAGCTTCCTACTGTTGTCAATTTAATTTTTACCGATGGACTACAATCAGCTGATCTAAAGTGGCTAAATAAGTGTATAAAACTAATCATGTCTAGGTTGGTGTGAGATCACCATACTTTTTAAATTACAGACATAAAAACTTTGAATCAGATGCTAACTTCATTATGTTCATCACTAAGTAATCTTTTGGGAGTTCACTAGGTAAGTGGTTGTTGTTTAGTATTTCCTCTGTCGAAACCTTTTTCTAATGAGTTCTAAGCTCTGAATGTTCATTTACTCAAAATCAGATCTATTACTGTTTTCATTTGGTGCCACAGGGACCAAAAGACTCATTTTTATGATTAATATTTCCTACCTAATAGCTCTCAGCGTAAAGAAAATACTGTGACTGTACATTTTTAGAAGAACTTAGATACTTACTTTTCAACGTTTAGAGTTCAGTCACGTCCAATATATTTCCAAACATATTTAACACAACAAACTGTTGAATTATTTACCACTTCTAAACTATTGTTAGCTTAACAGGATGTTCATGCAGTTTGAAGGGAACATCCTCCTTCATGTCAGGTTGATGTTAATTTGCACATGAAAATTCATTTCATGTGCATTTTGTTTGCTCGAGAATGAGAACAGCTTTTAGGTGACATCTGCCTATAAAGGTTATCGCATGGTTCATGCCCTATGAACTTCTGGATTATATATGACTGATTCAAAATGTCAGTAATATAGATTCTAGACGTTAATGTCAAAGCAATAAAACGTTTGGAAGATTGTAGGATTTTTCACTCAGAAAAGAAAGTCAACGCCCTCCAACAGTCACAGTACAATTCAGACTCAGGTATTTTGAATTTGCAAGAACTTGTTCATCAACATGGGTGAAATCTGCATCATCAGTCTTTCATTCAAGTGTAAAGGAGATGATTAATTAAACATGTCTCAACTGGATGTCTTTGTTGGAGAAAATATAATCAAAGCCACTTAGGATAATTGATCAGCATGTCGCAAAGACTTGCTGACAAATTGTGTCTGATCTGCTGTTTATGTGCTTGCTTGCATTCTCTGGTGGAAAGCGGAAATAAAAAAACATGAAGTGACCCAGTAAACATCAGGTTGTGGTACTTTAGAATTAGTATGCAAAGGGTATGGTGGCACAAAACACAGACAGCAGCAAAGAAAAGAGAAAGAATCTGATTTATAAATCACAGAGTTTGACCAAAGTTTCTTTTATACTAGTTTCTATTTTCACATATTTGATGACTCATCAAAAATCGTGTTATGTATGTCTAAACACTCATAATAGTCTAGCAAGTTTAGCATTAATAAAATAATTGTATGCTGTTTTTTTTTTAGCTTAAAAAAAACTGTTTTTGTACACAGTTTTTCTTTTTAACTATGCACAAAAACAGTAGCTTTTGTTCCCAACATTTTTGGGACTCAAATGTTTGTCTAACTCCTTGTCTTTGAGGAGTTAGAGAAAACCCTCAGCTTTGGCTAACTTTGGAGTCTGGAGTCATGTTAGGAGTCACAGCTGGCTGGGTGAAGGAGCACCGACAGCCACAAAGTCACTCCCAAGGTTATGCTTTCCCCCAACGGATACTGATGTTACTGAGGACATAATGTCTACTGATGTATTACCAGCTAACATGTTCCTGCTGCAGGCTAAAAATGGATCCGGGGCTTGGTGATGGACGCAGGGCTGAAGCAAGCGGGCAGGCTGGAGGCTGGGGAAGCATGAGCAGGTTTCAGGTTGGGGACTCAGAAGCTGCAGGCAAAAAAACGCCATAAGCCCCAGGCTATGCCTGGAGCCACATTTGAAGCCAGAAAATATTTCTATGCCCCCTATATGGTAAGAAGATTATGGAGCCCTGAGGGAAAGGCATCCTGTAGCACGGTAAATAAAACCATTGCAAACATGACAGTAAATGCAGATAACTAATGTGGCCATAATAGCATCCTGCCATAACTGCCAAGACCTGAAAATATATCAGTCCTCTGATTAAGTCAGATCTATGATTTAATGTGTAAGGTGTGTTGTAAATACACTTGACTAAACATGTGCACTTCATTCACATCCATTTATACAGCGATATGTCAGAACCCTACAACCAGAGATATTGAAAACCTGGCAATGCTTTGTCATTATTTGTTGTTCAACTAACTTTACATAAAAGCATGGCTGCACTGATGACTTTGAGATATGGTGCTATATTCTGAGTAAATCACTCTGTCAGTTTTACTGCATTGAAGAAGGCCCACGGCTACTAGAGGTGCATATTGAGAATAAAAGAAAGACTACCAACCTGAAACAATTAGAAAAAATCTACAACATTGCTCGAATTTCAATTGAAAGAGACTGACATGTGTAAATATTAAATTGCTAATTATACTATGTAAGTAAAATCCCAATGACGTAGGATAGTGTTGATATTAAAAAGTCAAGAAGCTTTAGTTTCTTTTCTAAGTAATGACAAAGAATGTTTGATAAACCTTGACAGTGGCTTATTAATAGCATTCCACACTGACACTGAAAAATGAAGATAAAAAATATATTTAAAAATATGAAACAATTTGGAAGCTTCAGTTTTACCCGAATATACACACAGTTTCTGAATGTAAAAATACAAAATCTTCAACATTAATTTATTTTTTCTTCTACTCTGATTATATTCCAATTATAAATGCGAAATGAGATGCTCTGTCTTAACATATTTTTATTCTCTGGGGTTTTCATTGTGAAGTCGAAGAAATATTGCATTTAAGCCATTATTTTCTTCGACAACAAGCAGAAACGCAAACAGTATGAGACACTTCCAAAAATAATGAATACCCAGACTCTTTCTCTCTTTTGCATTTTGTCACAGTCCAACCACAAACTTCAGTGTTTAATCAATATTTTGCAGCACAGAGTGCACTGCCACAAAGTAGTGCATAATGGACAATCAGAGGAAATATGGTGAATGTTATTCCTTTTTTTTTTTTTTTACATTTAAATACACAAAAAGGGTGAATGTTTTCATTTTCAGCCCCCTTCCAATACTTTTTACAAATCTTTTGGTACTTCTACCTGATCTGCACAGCTACAGACTAAAGTCTGAGCAAGATAGTTCACTCATCTCTCTTGACACAAATTTTCAGTTGTTTTGGCATCTGTACTTTGACTAGGACATCCCAATATGCAAAAACAGAAGTATAATATGATTGTTGTTCTGCTGAGAGAGGAACACTCTTAAACAAGAGCTTGAGAGATAACAATGTAAAGCTCTAAACAAAGTTTTGGTCCTACTGTTGAAAAACATCACTGCAACATGATGCTGCCACTACCGTGGGTCACTGTGGGGACGCGCGCTACTCTTTTCAAAAAGCATCTCTTCTTTGTGAAAATATTTGAAAACCAAGAACCATTTATTTTCCACTTTCCAATGATGGATCACCATGACGTTCCAATAAAACAAACTAAAGCTTATGGTTGTAATGTCACATAATCTGAACAACTGTGAGAAGCATAAATCTCTTTCTGCAAAGCTCTGTAGGCAATGATTACATCATAAAATAAAGGATTGAAAAGAGACTTCTTTTAGCCATAGAATCTTATCGTTGCTGGTATTTAAGAGCCCAAATTTGCGTTAAAAAGAAATCAGCAGTATCACAGCATGTTACGACCTGTGGTATGAACTAGAAGTAACAGACTGAAGAGCTTCATTGAATCCACAAAAATAGGTGGAACTAAAGTGAGTTTGGCTTAAGGTACTAAATCCTTACTTATGTGCATTGAGATTCCCTGTGATCTGACTGTTACACAGAAAGGAGAAACGTAAAAAAAGAGAGAATATACAAGTGGGTGATTGCTCTGTAGGTGGTCTTCCAACAACAACATGCAGAGTCTTCCAAATGATCCACTGTCCTTTCGACTCTGACTGACCTTCATCCCTCCTACTGGTCTGTAAACCCACAATCCCTGACCTGTTAGCACACACACACACACCACACACACACACACACACACACACACACACCACACCACACACACACACACACACACACACACACACACACACACACACACACACACATCTGATTCCTAGAACTGCTTATAAGTACACTGTTCAGAATGAACTTTTTTTTGTTGCACTGCACCATCTCCTGCAGATTGCATTTCATGCTGAATTTGCAGATGCTCCTGGAAAAGGGCACAGTTGCTTAGCTCAGAAGGATGCCATAGCTCTTTTGTTACATTTAATAGCACTGCAGCGAGTGGAATATTAGCTGCATATGGTGAACAACACATTAGTGAGGACAAAGACTGAGAGTGTGCTTCATAGAACGTCTCTAGTCCACTTTTCTAGTTCAGTCATAAGAAGGGGGGCATTTGGTGCTGGTGCAGAGATCTAAAACACCAGAGGTGTTCAATTTGAGGCCTGGCTAGAACGCCTTGCAAGCACAAATTTCTCAAGCAGAACAACACAGGACTGGCATGCTCGTAACTTCAGCATCACACCACTGCTCCTCTCTGACCACGGTTCAGAGAGGAGAACAGCTGTATTTTGGCCAGCTGTCATTTACATGAGAATTAATAGAGACTGAAGGTTGTCACCAGTCCTTGGAAGGAGCCCTTCGTGCGTGTGTGTGTAGAGCTCCCAACTACTTTTACTGTCTCTCCTCACAAGGTTCTCTCATTCATCCTGTCTGCGCAATTAAGCTCTCTAAATTCCACTGGAAACTCAGGCCTCTCATACTCCCCATCCTCGTCAGACTAATAATACATCTAGACTCACTGCTGATTCCAGAGGCTTAGAAACAAAACAGAATAATCTCCATTCTTCAGTGCTCCAGGCAAGTCTGGTCCCTCTTGTGGTCTGCTCCAGCTGTGGGCAGTTGAAAGGGAAAATAAAGGCTAGAAAAGTACTAGATTTATGTCCAAACAACCACAAAGCAGTGATGATGACACAGCAGCAGCTGCAACACGGCGCGATAAGGGACACTTGTTTTTTCCTCATTATTTTGGTTATTTCGATGGAAAAAGCCACAGCGCTTTGCAAACGCATTCATACCTGTTTTTTAAAATAATTTGTCACATTACAACCACAAAGGTTTATGTGTACTACAGGGCTTTTATGTGACAAACCAGAAATAAGCGTTGAGTAGAAAGAGTAGAAATTTGTCACAGCAAACATGTGAGACCAATTGAACTTTTTGGCCTGGATGCAAAAATGCATACGTTATGTGTGGAAAACTATCGCAAAGAACAGAAGCAGAATTACATCATCTAATTATGTAATTCTACACTACTTTGTGTTGATCCATCACTGAGATCTAAAACATCAGAGGTGTTCAGCCAAAAATGACACAATAATGAATCTGATCAAGTGAGGCCTGGCATTTCTACTATCACTATAAAATACATTCAGCATATGTTGCCAGAAACTGAAACTGCTCTTCTTTATTTTATTTTTTGTCTATCATAATAAGAAGAGTAGGAGTCTGGCAATTATGAAGGTGGATCTTAAAGTTCCCCAGTGATCTCTATAAAGACATGTTAATGCGAGAGCAAATGGGAGAATGACGCTGTAGCATCAAGTGCTGTGAGTGGTCAAGATGACCAGAAAAGAGCAAAATAAGTTCATTCTCTGACACGGACAGAACTCAGTTTGTTTCTTTGCTCTATATTCCAAAAAAGAAAGTTTTTTTTGTTTTTGTATGACATCATATTGTGTTCATTTACAAAATTTAACAAGTTTTTCATTTCCATATGCAGGGTTTTACCAATCTCAAGAGCAGTGTTAACTGTATTAAATGTAGCTTACATTAAACATTGCCAATAAAAACACATCGCTCAGCATCGGCCCTATAACGGCCTCATTGTCAGACACACTGTAAACCCCAGATCAGATGTCTGGGCAGAGCAGCGTTATGCAACTGATGTTCTGGCTGCCTTCCCAAAGCTTTTCCTCTCATGCCTTGCAAAACAGCAGAAGCTTTTATTGAGAAAAGTTTATAAGCTCAAGGAGTTTGTCAACCAAGGTCACAAAGTACTTTAACGTCAACTGGAAGTTGTTTTCTGTTTTTCTGACACCAGAGAAAATATCTAACTACAGAGCATTTTAGTACAAACTCTGATTCTGAATGTGTTTGTCCTCCTTGTTGTTTTCCCCTCTCTGTTGCTTTTGGTTTTTTTTTGAGCAGATCAGCAGAAACTGATCCCCGAGGAGGCTGGATAAGAAGAAAAGAGGGGAAGAGAGGCTTAATTAGGACTTTTGGCTCTGGCCCTTCCAGCTGATGGTGTCAACCCTTCATGCGACTTCTTTGAGACACGCAGCTAAATAAGGAGGTATGATTCCAGAGCAACAAGGACATAATTGCAAAGCTACAACAATCCATTCCAAATAGCTTGTTTAATGTCTATTTGAAGGTTCGGAGAATATCACAAATGTCAATTATAGCAGAAAATATTTGTAATCAGAAACAGGTCGTAAGCTGTGGGGCTGCTATATGCTGTGCTGTAAAAGCACTTACAGTGAGTCTTCTACATCATTGTGGAGGAATTTTGTCCCACTTTAATTTGCAGAATTACTTTAATTCGACAAGATTCCCCAGCATGAATGGCCTCTTTAAGGTGATTCCGAAGAATCTCGATTGGTGTGCTTTTCCTGCAGAAGAACCAAAGTTTTGTGCTTAAGGTCACAAAATGAAAACGGGCCATTTTCTTTCAGGATGTTCTGGGTGAGAGCAGAATCATGGGTCGGTCAATTTTGGCAAGACGCAAAAGACTAAAATGCAGCAATGTAGCCCCAAACCCTCACACCATCATGTTTACATGTCAGCATGATGCTCTTTTTCTGAAGCATCAGCAGATTTGACAAAACATTCAAGTGTTTTTGGCAAAGGTAAAATAACAGTCTGTGTTCCTTTTGGCCTTTTTTGTCCAGTCTTTCTCAGCACATAACTATAAACACTGACCTTTACTGAGGAAAGTGAGGCTGCAGTGTTTTATAGTAGGGAGAGGCTTAATTATACACATACTCTGCATTTAGCCTTGCTGTTCCAGTTATGTATGCCGTAATGTTTGCTGTTTAATGCTGCAGGTGCTCTACTAAAGTCACAGTGGGATTAACATTAAGTTGCTCCCATGCAATGTTTTTTTTTTTTAAACTATCTTTATGATATTGAAATAATCCTTTTTCTTCCCCAAGAGTACAGATGTTGAAATTCATCAAAAGTAGACCTTATCTCATTTGAACTGGTTTAATTTACGTTTTGTTCTGTGAACTTTTGGGATCTCCTGGATCGATGACTTCTTGAAGCAACTTTGGTAGATTCTTTAATCATCTCCAGACTGGTAGATGACAAATTTCTTTAGATCAGGGAACGGTGTGTTGCTTTTTGAAACCTTTTGGCCCATGTGGTCACAAGGCAGGACTGGTCTGGGTACCTTTGTTGTCTAAATAAATAACCATAACTCTAAACCAGGTTTTTGTATTAAATATATGTATTTTTTTAAAAATATCGACAACTTTTTATTTTCTGGAATTTTTGTGGCAATAATGGATCAGTCATCTGTAAATGGGGGAATGCTTTTCCTGAGTATTGTACATGGCAGCCTAAAGCTTATGTCCTGGCTTAGATATGAAATATTGCTGGTAAGTTAGCTGATTGATGAATTATAAATACGACAGGAATCCAAAATCTCCATATTCTGTATAGGTCAGTGTGCTGAGCCTATGCTGTTGGTACCGCTGGGCATCATGGTTAGATATTAAAGTGCTGCAATCGTTACACAGCTGTCCCTCAGAGCTATGTCACCCACCCCACATGCAATTATAATAAGCGTTTGCTCATTTTTGCTTCTACAGCTTCTCCTTCCCATTACCGGCACAATGTTTACAGCTTTCATCTTCACTTGTTAATCTTCTCGTGATCATCTGCTCCTTTGTGTTTTTGTTTTTTTTGAGGGGGTGGGGGTGTGTTTTGAAGCAAGAAACAACATCCCGTTAGTTTTAGCCCCATATCTTCTTGTGCTAAGCAGGCTCGTGGGGCAACGATGGCGGAAAAAAACAATGTACGCCCTCCTGCCATAAACAAAAAAACAACAACAATGGGGCAATTACAGACCGACGCTTCACAACCTCCACTTCATTCTCCGTTATCTTCATTATTCAGTTCCTCTCGAATCAGCTATTAAAGGTAATTAAGCGATTCATCAAGTCAGTTTCAATTACTGGGAGCTTGACAGCTGCAGATTGGAATCAGTGGGGGTGAGAGGAGGAAGCGTAGAAAAAGTAAAGAGGCAGAAAGCAGGGAGAAGTGCTAACAGTTTAGGTAGCGCTTATGAGCCTGACAGCAGGCTCTCTCCTGGATGTCAAGTGTTGCTTCATCCACTTCCCCGTCCAACTCCGTCCGCTCAGCGCCCGCGGAGCAACAGGCGTCATCGTCACTGCCCCCTCACTCAACACGTGCTCCGTCATCAACTCAAGGCCTCCCAACCCTAAATCAGCTGGACTATCATTGTTCTGTCGTAACTGGGGGAACTGTAATATCACAGTTTATGATGAATAAAAGTGCTCTCACACTCTCTCATGCAATCACACTACACGCAGCAGAGGAATAAATTTTCTGCCTGACACAGAGTGCCCACTCGTAATAAAGCTCACATGTACTGAAGAATCATAAAATGCTCTCGGTGAAGCATCTAATTTATGTCAACCTGTTCCCGGGTCCCTGGGTTAAATTTAGGCTGGCGCTGAAGCTAAAAGCGGCCCAGACGGTGTGTGTGTGTAACCATCAGGTGTGGCGAAGCAGACCACGACTTCAATTTATGTTTGCCCGATTAAACCTAATGTCTGCCTCCGCAATTTTAGATGTTAGGTTAAGGAATAATTCATTTGGAAGGAATTATCGTACCTCTTAGTTGTCCATTACAGCCTGGTTTACCATCACCTTAATGGCCGTCATAAGTCATCCAGGTCTGGCTGTAATTGCTGGCCTAAATATTGAGGAGCTGCTGATCTAATATATCTAATAGGATACTAAAAAGCCAAAAGGACAGTTTTACAACCTGAGGCTCCTGCTTTATGTATATTAGTCGACTGCGAAGGGTTCGCCTGCTGTTAATTAATTTTTTGGTATATTAAGGTGTTAGCATTTGATTAGGTAGATTAAAGGTGGATTGTTTGACAACATTATGTCATCGAGGAGATTAAAAAGTGTTCAACCAAAGCAGTGAGACAGTGGGACAAATCAAATTCTGTGCATTGAAGTTCTATGTTCTTGCTCAGACGTGTCAGTTTTTCTTCAGCTTGCTCTCATGCAGGAGTGATGCCATGTTAACTGGATTCCAAGCTTGCCATGGGAAATGCAGTACTAGCATGTAGCACCTTCCTAGTACTACAGTTATTTATTCACGGTTAGTTGATCAGAACCAGCACATATTAAAGATTACAAAGCAGCATGTCGGCCATCAGCATAATTGATCCAGGCCCTCTTGGGGCGTTTTGTTTAAAGAGGTATTTTTAAAAAGAGCTTTAGATTAAATAACAAAGCTTTAAAAAGAAAGAAATCTCTTCCACTTCCAAACGTGTGGACTGACTTATATTGAAACCATTACAGTGAACAAATGCTATGACTTCATCACAAACATTACAAAAAACAGATGCAGCAGCGAAAAAGGAAAAACAAAGCATTTAAAACTACATATGTGGAAATGTTTGCCAAACTTCATAGATGTCTTAAAAGATTGAGATATACAAGATATTTCAAATGAGCAGGTGATGTGCTCTAGTGCTTTCTTCCTTTGACTGATCAGAGGATGTTTACAAAGTGGAATTTGAATAATATGTGGATCTTGAAGTTCTGAACGATTTGCTGTCATTTCATAATGCAATCACAAGTGGGTGGTTGTGATCCAAGCCCATTCATTTTTATAATTAGATGAATTCACACATTTAAGTAATAAAAATCAAGTAAACACATATTAAAGTATGTAATAAAAGAAAGCAGAGCAAGGGATTTTGTAATAAAATCTTAAATGTAATGAATATTAAATTTATTTTAAAAAATATATTCACATTTCTTCATTTACTTGTTTATTTGTTTAATGTGTTTTCCATATCACCATGTCCTACAGTCCTACACGATAGAGATTTCTAAATGTGGGCAAACTTGTAATTTCATACATTTTATTTTAGATATAATTCAGGCCAAATTGCAGAAAATTTTCAGCGGTGTTAATATAGTTAAAAGCACTTTTTTTTAGGGTTTTATAGCTTTATTTATGACTTGAAAGGATGTGTTATAGTTTACGTTTGATTTTAACAGAACCTTTCAGCTTACTCTGCTGTTTATTATCTATTCTTGCACAATCTGCAAGGCTCTTTCAACAACAGGAATTAATGTAACCCTCACATCCTCTGCATGCAGCACAACAGCTGGAAATTAAATAACAGCACCACATCCAACATACTGATTGTCTCTCTTAAAATCAGCATAAACATTGCTGACAGACGGACCATAAATATCTTCAGAAAAAAGTAAACACTTCATTTAAATGAAGATAAAGAAATGTAGCCTGAGGCATTGTGGAAATGCAAACAGGAAATTAAGACCCTCATGTTGTAAACTCCACAAGAAACAAAGCAATCTTACTTATGCAGAATAATTAACTTTTAGAAAATCTAGAGTTTTCTCTTTTTTTTAACTGAACATTAACACTCATTCTGAGGAGGCCACTTGTCATGTCCTTCGAAAGTTGGAATTATTCAAGAAGTGCCCAGATTGCACCGAAAACAAAAAGTTTGGTACCTACAAATGATCAGAACCCTGATCATCTCTAAGAAGGTTCTGCACTAAATCTATTGCACCTTGCAGGTTTGGACTGGACGGCCTTCTGCAGTGAAGCAGTTATACTCAATTTAAATTCATATTCAAAAGAGAAATCACATGAGAATATAAGATTTAATATCGCTGCTTAAAATTTTTGAATACCTATTTTCAGCATTTATTACAGGAACATATTTTTCAAACAAAAAGTAACTGAATCCAACATTCAATCTGAGTACATTTGTTCAATTAAAAAAATATTTTCAGGAATCATTTTTTATGCAATAATATCACAAATAACTGGGATGCTTAAAGTTCCTTTAACAGAAATATAGTTTCACTTTGCTTCACTTTTAAGGTGGTCGGGGTGTCTGGAAACTTTTATTGCAGGACTTTCTGTTTCTTTGGACTAGAAATATGACTTGACAAAATGGTCAATGGCAGATATGTCTCCTTACTGTACCAACATTTTTCTTCTTACTATTATTACTATTAACTGCAAAGTCAGAGCAACAATTTCAAAGTTTAAAGCACTACAATAACAATAAACATCAGTTGCTCACTGCTGAGAACACTGAAACATCCCCTGTCTTTTTGCTGTCATTTTTAGCTCATAAAGTTGACGTGTCTCTAATCTCTCACTGTACGAACTACTAAAAATATTATATGTCCGGTAGAGCCTGAGGAAAAAGTTTTAAATGTGTGGATAGACATAAATCAGAAACTTTGTGTGCCACTAACCTGTATGAATAATTTCACAAATGAAGGACCAGAATAGGCCATGTCATATTAACTAATCAAATGCTAATTTTTGTTTTAAACTCAACTGAAAACAGTGAAGCTGCATGACTTTAGTCATCAAAGCTGAAAGCTGAGTGGTGCCTTAACAGAGGTTTCAGTGCCATCTTTGTGGAGTCTGCTCAGTAGACATGGAGGAATGAAGAAAGTATATCTGGCAGCCTGCAGAAAATCTTAAAAGAATTTTGACTTATCTCTGATTTATTTCTGACCGTTGAATATCTAAGATGAAATGTTTTCACTGCAGGTGAGATGAGGCTGGCTCACTGTTGTCCTTAATGCCACTGTGGATTTTCTGTTCCATCATTTTTTAAATGTATGTTGTTTCTTCTGTTTACTTTGAATACAAAAGTTAAGCTGCAATATACTCATAGCTGTAAAGGTGTATTGAACTGTGTGTCTCCTAATGACTGAGGCAGAAGACAGTTCGAATCTTGATTTAATGACTTCCCAAAGTTTTAAATAGCACCACCTACAATGTTAGCTACCTTGATGTCTCATAGCAAGGCATACTGTGGTATTTTGAATAGGCAGCATTTTGAGTTATATTTTAAAAATGGGATTTTGTACAAACTGGGCATCCAAACAGAAATGCAATAAGAAGTCAAGTGGTGACCAGAAGGGGATATTTTTTCTTTTGTTGTGTTTTTTTTTTATTTTTTGTTCTTTCTTCTTGGTCTGACCTCACTGGTGACAAGCTAGTTAGAAACAAAAATTGAAAGCTCTTTTGTGTGAAGGCTGTTGGTAGCGTGAAGACCTCATATTAACTATTTTCAGTTGTTTAAAGTCAGAGGATGCACGGAGATGTAAGAGTCTAGAAGGAAACTATTTTCTATAATATGTTGAAACATTTAAAGTAGTTCGTTCAACTAGAGAGTGGGAGAGTGTGAAACTTTCAGCAGACGACATAAAGGATGAAAATATCACAGTAAAGTTGCCCTGTGTAATGTTTTTCAGCTGCCATCCTGTTTAACATGCCGCATGCAAGATATGAAAAAGTTGCCAGTCTTTTAAAAATGTCAGCGGTAAGGTGAACATATCCTCTCTCAAACTGTGTTATTACTAAATAACACTAAATGCTAATATTAAATACTAAATACAGATTAAAATATTAACTTTGTTATCATTTTGTCTTTTTGTTAAAGTAGAAGTGATAAGACCCTGTTTTGCAGTAACGTCCTTTGATGTGACAACATCTCAGTGCTTTTCTAATATAAATAATGATTAACCTCTCAAAGAACTGGAGTTGACCATAGCAACTGATTGATTTGATTCACTGCTACCTCTAAATGAAAAGAAAAATTAGTTACCAACGTTGCTCTACAATACATATACATATCTCAGCTCTAGTGCTATATGTAAATTCTCTAATGTAAATTATGCTTATGGAGAGTTAAATCTATTTTCCGTCTCCTTAACGTTGAATTTGATATGCATCCTGTCGTCACTCATCAAGCAACTGAAATGTTTGACAAACATACCCAGGTTGGAGGAAGCCCTTCCTTCTGCAGCCCTGTCCTTCAGTCCTTCAGCGATTGACAGCTGCTGTTCGTGGTACTGCTTGGCTCTCTCCAAGTCTTGCATACAGCGGGCAGCATGACCCAGTCCTGCGTAAGCCCTCATCTCGATGGACTTTTCTTCCAGCTCCTGCGCAAGCTCCAGGACATGGGTGTGGTAGGACATGGCCTTGTCGAAGTTACGATGGTAGTGGTAGGCACTACCAAGGTTGCTGTAAGCTCGGGCCTCTTCTCTTTTATTTTCCAGGGCCTTAGCGATGCCCAAGTGTTGCTCATGACATTGAACGGCATTATCAAAGTCTCCCATGGCGATGTAGACGGCTCCCATGTTTCCCAGCTCACGAGCCTCAGACAGCTGATCCTTGGACTGCTTAGCCAGCAGGACGCACTGCTTGTGGCTGGCGAGGGCGTTCGGATAGTCCCCTATGGCGGTATATACATGGCCCAAGCTGCTCAGCGCCATTGAAGCAGCCTGCAGAAAGACAGATAAGAATCGGTGAGCTAGAAAAAAAAAAATCTAAAACTTCAATTAATTATACCAATACTTCATTAACAGAAAGTAATGTTTTGGCTCTGCTTCACAAATTACTCACCAGCACTAAAACATCCCTTTATCTAGAAAATTGTACATGGTTCGAGTTGAAAAAAAAAAAAAAGAAAAAATCACAATACCTGAGTCTTAAAAGAGGCCTAATGCTCAGAGACCAAACAACAAACAAAACCTGATTTGATTTCCCCTATGCTGAGAGAGGAGGGGGGTAAAGTGTGATGCAGATCAGCACAGCGGCAGGCTTTCTTTAAAGCTGCCAGTTTGCCCACTGCAATCATGCCTCATGGCGTGCCACCACCAACGGAACAAAGACTCTGTTAATCAGGAGGGAGAGCAGGGAGGTTTCAGCTTCACGCCACATCTGTGGGGGACCAGCCAACTGGTGACAAGACCTCTCTAGTGGAAAAAAAAACAAAAATCATCCAGGATTCATTTTGGATCTCCACTCAGACTTTAGCTCTCTCAAGTTCATCAGTGAACTAGACCTAAACTCAAACTAGACCTAAAAGCTGACATTGCAGCAGTAAAATATAGACGGCTGCCAAAAATGAAGTCTTGACCTGTTATGTGACACTTTCACTGCAGGCTTATTAACTGTATATACAGAGGATAAACAGTGGGGAATTGGGGTCAGTTGTCATGAAGTGAACAGATGTTCAATTAATCATGCAGGAGGCAGATAATAAAGCATATCCTTTCCAATGTCCCACTTTGCAATCTCCAGCCAGGAAGGGGTTTGGAAAGAGGCCAGCGAAGAGGTGAACCACCATCCTGACAGCTAAGGCCATATTAGTGCTCTTCTCGCATAGCTTAGGACTCTGAAAACTCTAAAGTCAGCAACAGCGAGGGATACATTTCTGCAGGCATAAAATGTTCATGAAACACCATTCAAAGCCAATCAGTTTAAAACTTCCCAGCGATACTCACAGTAGACAGCAAAGGGAGCAGATTGAACTGACTTTTCACAAAACAGAAAGTTAGAGATGAGGACGTAATTTGGTTTCTTGCTATTAATCAGTGTTATTGGGATACAATACATGTACATATCTCAGCATTTTTTAAGAAAGCATCAATCTTGCCAGTTGAAATATAAAAAACTTTTTTTTTCCCCATCACTGAACAATCCACAGGCATGTATAATCTCATGCACAACATGCGTGGAAGCTGTTACAGAGAAGACTCAAACTTTGCTACATTTAATAGAGACGGCCACAAAGAACTTAAAACAAGATAACTGGATATCTTGTTTTAAGATATCCATATCTTACTAACAAAGTACTAAACTTACTAATTAGTACTTCAGGAAATGAATGATTCTTGTCTATATGCAAAAAAATGTCTTCTACTGTTTTTGAGTTACAGCTGTTGGTGTTTTAATGTAAACTGAGGGGTATTACTGATTTCTGATTTTAAAATGCTGTAACTATTTACTTTTTTCTTAAATACATAAACATGACATTTAAAAGACCATTTATTGGACTTTCAAGACGTCTGTTTTGACATAATTCTTCAAAATTGGCTTTTTATGTTGCATCAATAAAATTGGAGATTGGCAATTGATCACAAAATATTGATCGGAGCACCTCTAGTTTTCTCCTTCAAGCCCTGATGAAGATATTCTTTTTTCTGAGGATCTTTTTTGGCAACTTTTTTCCAAATGCACAAATACACAAAATCCAATCTTTCCTTCATTCCACATAGCTGCTGATGCTGAAACCAATTACCTGCTGACATAAGAACTTCCAGCAGTTTGCTCAAGTTTAAAGACTCGACAAGGCATTATATGAGCCCGGGGAGGCAATTACCCTCCGTCACAACTGTTGCTGTTTCACGTTCCCAGATAGCCTATCTAGAGCTGCTCAATTACATGTGCCTTTTGAAGCTTCGCTCCATCTCTGTGGCTCAAACTTCCACTTTTCTTAGCAGAAAACAGAAGATTCCTCATCTCGTCTTCAGCCAAGCACAGCGGGAGACGAAGGTGGGGACGTAAAAAAAGGGGGGAGGGCGCAATCTACCTCAGTGGAGATGAGTTGCTCTTGTGATCAGTGTCCCTCTAAAGTGATAGTGCAACGCTGCATTTTCTCCTCAGATGGGAGCTGAGATAGGCAGATAATGAGGAGCCAGCCGTTCCAGTAACAGTGGATGGACTGTGTTTGGGCTCCAGGAAGGTAGACTGAGACCATCTGTGTCTGTCTGCACCAACACAAAGCAACATTTTTGCCTGGAGAAAATAGAATTCCACACAATCCCTGATTTGACCTATTTCAAATCAGACCCATTTCTAATTTCATTCAGTTTCTTTCCTGCACTTATCGCTCCTCCGTCTCTGCTCTGACCTCCTCCTCCCGGTCTTCACACACATAATCACACCCACCCACTCGCACTTCTCCTTTACAAAGTCAGTTCTGATTGTGTTTACAGAGTCCAGCCTTTCTCCGGATGTGTTGGGATTTGATTAATCCTACCGCCCTCCATTATAAACACTTGATAGACCACTGGCTCTAATCAGCCAACACGTTCTGTAGCAAAGCTAACCGAACTGAAAGGCAAACTGCAGGGCCACAGACAACGAAGGAGGCAGCAGATTCAGAAACGCTTGGCTTCTGTCGTTGCAAAAATGTTATAGATTTTTCTTACATTGCAGCCACAATCTTCAACTTCTTTTTGGGAGTTGGGGTTATGATAAACCAACACAAAGTAGGAGATATTTGTGACATACAAAGACACAAGGTTTGAATGTTTTTTTACAAATAGAAGTGATAGATGTAGCAGACATTTTTTATCTAGATCCTCTGGGTGAGTACTATGTGGAACCAAACGAAGCCTTGTGTCTACTGGACGTTGCCTATCAGGGTGATGCTATTTCTGCTTCATAAGGGATAATGAAAACCATGTATTCACATCATAATTACTGTGTGCGCAGATCTGCCATGTGAAATCTTATCAAAATACATTGTCGTTTGTAGTTGCTATGTATAAAAATTAATACTTTGCAAGTACTCTTAAGTTAGGTGTTTTCTTTATACCTCTGGAGATAAAAAGAAATTAACCTCTGATGATAAGATCCTCACAGCCTGCAGCAGAGTTTTCTCTGGTGGCCAAATTTGATGGTTCAGTGTGAATTTATGGCTCTGAGCTCAGTGTGTGTTTCTTTTTCTCATCCTGGAACAGAGTGGTGCCCACAGCTTTTCTGCTGTCTGTGGTTATACCTCACCTCACAGCTGTGTGACTACGTCTTTGAAAATCCTCCTTATTTCACTTTGGACCTTTGAGGTCAGACGAACTCCAAACAACCAAGGCTATCATCAGAGTCTGGCTCTGGCTACAGGGACAACCCCGGCTGCCATGAGATCTTAGTGGTTGGATCATGGTTGCACTTGTAAGACAGTCTGCTTTGAAGAAAGCTCAAAACATGGGTGTGGAACCTCCCTTTGAATCAGCGAAAGCAAGCAAACACAAATATCGCCAGGTGTACAAACAAGCACCGACTGCTTTGACAGGATTACTGGCTAGAAGGTCATTCATTCCTTTGAACAAATTTAATATGAAAAAAGTTATGACTGAATAAACTTCCAGTAAAGCTTAATAAGTATCACAAGTTTAAAAGTTGAACCTTAAGACATTGTAAAATGTAAAGTTAGACCAAGTTTTTTTTTTTTTTGAAGCCCATTTAAAGACAGTTTTTGGGTTCTTTTTTGTTGTCACACTACAACCACAAACTTAAATATATTGGGAAAAGCCTCTGTAAGGCCTTTTCATTGATGCATGCTTTTCCTACTGAAGAAAATAGTTCTAGCTTTAATCAGAAAATAATTTTCAATCTATTATTTTGTGTCCTCCAAATGGCTTTTGCCAAACTGGAAATGGGGCTTTTTCTGATAGCAGACAAACTGTGGGTCACGGGGAATAAGTTGCCGCAGTTTTAATGCAAATACAAACTGCACTTTGTAAATTTGTCAAATACTTTGAAAACCATGTATCATTTCAATTCCACCCCACAATTATGAATTTGTTTTATTTGTCATCACATAAAATTCAAATACAATACAGTAAAGTTTCTGTTTGCATCATTACAAATGCAGCAAACTTGGAGGGGCTGGAATATTTTTGCAATCCAAAGCAAAAATATTCCATCATTTTATTGATGAAAATGAAGGATAACCCCATATTTCTGCCAAAAATCAGAAAGAGCGTGAAAGAGACATCAAGCAGATAGGGTCGGGAGATCATGGTGTTAAAAACCCTGCAGCCTGCCCTCTGTCCAAACAGCAGGCTGCAGGAAAAATCAGGGCAGACCTTATTTCTGCAAAGTGCTGTGAATGGGATTATATGAAAGAGGAGAAGAGCTGCTCCCTCTTGTAAAGAGGAGACAGACGGCAGGTTTGATTATATTACCTCAAAGGTGACAACAACTTCGCTGTTCGCTCCACCACTATGGGTGTTAAGCCTTCAGCTGGGGGTATTACAGTTCCCCATGTAATCAACAGGAGCAGCAGGGATGCAGAGATCCAGAAGTGAGAAGTTTGAAAGATCAAGAAATAACCTCTTTTTATATGGAAGGTAATAGAGAAAAAGCATACGTTGGCAAGCAAAACAACACCAAACTTTTAAATTTGTAAATTAATATTTAATTGTCATTCTGAAATAAAATCTGTGATGTATTAATAAGTGTACAGGTTAGTTATAGATCACATTTAAAATGCATTTGCAGTGTTCAGAAACATCTTCATACAACATTTGATGAATTCAATGTAAAGAATTTAAACGTTTTTAGAATCTAACCAGAATTTTCAGCCACCAGACGCAATCAGGAAAGGCTTGTGTGAAAATCTACAGAAAGTCTATTCAATGTTGTTTTAAGCGAAGTAAAACAAAACTATTTTCCAAGATCTGGCTGCACACTCCAACACTTGCAATGCAAATGCACAAAATCTGATCAAGTATGTTTGATCTAGTTTCTTGTGCAAATATCTTAATACCCTAGAACTTTTCAGCAAGAAGTAGAAACTTGTTTTAAGTAATTAATTTATTAATAGTGATGTGCCAGCTCCACTGAAAGATACTTTTTCATCAAGTGAAACACTGAACAGCTGGACATGTCCATTCAAAAGTTTAAAGGTGACACTAAATTCACCTGCAAAGGTGAAATTTTCCCCCAAAAGCTGGAAATTCTCTACCTTTATGTAAGTTTTAACAAAGGTGAAATAAAATTATGCATCTCCAAAACAAAGAAAAACAGAAGCAAGAAAGCCTCATTTAGAAAAAAAAGCAAGATATGATGGTCTAACTCAATTTATTCTTAATTTACGTTTTACAGACTGGTTTGGTTTAACAAATGTTTCGGTTTACCAAGAGAACAACAAACAAAGCCACTGTGATGTCAACAGCTACTCTGACAGTTCACACACACACACACACACACACATACACACACACACACACACACACACACACACACCCACACACTCACCCCCACACACATACTAATATACCCTATTGTAAACACATGCACAAAAGAACAGAGGTCTAATTAAAAGGAACTGGAGTGGGAAGGTGAGGAAGACCATGCACCAGTGTCTCTCTTAACAAGCTGGGCTCGGGGACAAGCTGGCAGGGAACCGAGTCCCACTTTAAAATGAAAAGGGTGTGAGGGTGGAGCAGCACGGGAGGCGAGGGGGGAGCATGAAAGGCTTTGGGAGAAATTGTCTTTGAAAGATGAGAGAAGAGAATATTGAAGACATCCCTAAGGTGAACATTTTCTTTAGATCTGCATTCACCTGCAGCAACGCACGTTGACAAAAAAGGAGCCATCTGAGCAGCAATCAAGTAAAACAGAACAGGCTAATGATGATCTCATAGAAAAAGACGCTCCCCGGTGCATTTGCCGTTATCCACGTGAGTGTGTGTGTGCAAATAACGTCTGAATAAATGAGAGGAAAAGAGGGGGAATTTACAGGAAATATGCTGGTAATATCAGCAGAAAGGCTGGGGGTGGGGGACGGGATTTGACAAAATATTCCTGTGGTTTTATGGGTCTATACTCCATTCGGTGTCCCCCGCTCTGTGTTTGCAAAGAGATATGGACCCCAGGGGAGGCACCATTAGATCAGCCAAATGACTGCTTCTCTGCCATATCAAAACCTTCTGCTTTTTAAGCTGGCAAAAGCTGTGCTCTGCCAAGCGAGGGCAGGTACAGCTGCGCCTGACTGCTCTCCATGCACACTCGCAGGCAAACATGGACACTCACATGCACACACAGCTGTAATTTTATCGCTCCAGAAGGCATAACGTGGTTTTGCCTACACGACCATGAAGATCCTCCCCCCAAACATAACCAAATTTCTGTAATCAGGGCTGCTTAAATACTCTTACCTGCATTTAGTAACAGAAATGAATAAAATGTACTACTATTTCATTTTTCCCAGCCATTTAATAATAAATTTCTTATCCCTAATGTTACTTTGAGCCCTGCCCTTTACTATGCGCACCTTGCAGCAAATCTTTATTTAGTTATCCAGCAAGAGAGTTAAAGCTCAGAGTCTTTATGAACATGAAGAAAAAGCAATGACAACTCGGAAGAATTACAGCAGCTTGACAACACAGAACTCCCCGTTTCCTCCATGATTGTCTTACTTCACTCTTCTGTGCTAAATTTTGTTGAATTGGTGCTACATAAATAAACCGAACTGAATTGTCCAGTTTGACTTAAATTACACACGTTTCCATGTTTTCACGATTCGGAGTAGCAGTTTTTAAGTGTTTGTTTCGCTCAAAGCATAAATAAAACAATTTCTATGTTCATACATTGTTTTACCAATCCCTGCATCTGGTTTGATCGATTGACGGTGATGCGCTTTAGGTCGTATCCACACAGAACAAAAACTCACAAAATAAACATATAATGCAATACAATATTCTTGATGCATCAAATCAAGGCATTTATATAACCAAATAGCTCCTTCTTTTGCATGTGAAAAAGTAGTTATTCTCTGGTATGCTGTCACTATAAACAAATAGTGGATTTTTTCCTCATTATGTCAGAGCAACAGAATCCATAGAGGTAAAGATCCGTTCACAGAAACACAAATTTATACCACATATATTCCCTGGATTGTGCCCACGTGCGCATAGCTTCTTTTTACTTCTTGGATTCGTGCACAAAGGACATACATCGTCCAGCAATAATTGTGTGCCTGTGTTGTTTTGTTGAGCATATATTCTGAGTTGGCTGTAAACAAGCAACAAGGGAGAGGGGAAGAAACACCAGAGGGAGAGAGAAAAATGTACCCTGACAGTCTCCTCTGGCATTAGTGGAAAATTTGACTGTTCCCTTTACGTGGCTGTTGGGGTTTGATATTTCAAGCTGCCTCTCTCTCCTGCAATGTGCTAGACAAAACACTGTTTACAGAACCGGCCTAATGGTAAGACAGGAAAGCAAAGGGGAGCAAGGCGGAGCGACCGGGCTTCCCTGTAGCGCCTGTCTTGGAGTGGCCGTCCCCTGTGACAGGATGTCAGCATTGTTCAAATGCAAAAACAGCTCTGCTGCCATCTGATATAAACAAGTGAATCTAAGGTCTGTGTGAGCATGTGAGCAGGAAATTGAAGAGGTAACACGCAGGGGATGTGTGGCACAGCGAATGAATCTTAATGCACTCCAAATCAGAGCAGGGCCTCAAAGGGTTATATACGGCGCTCCTATTTGTTTCTTTACTAAAGTCAAATCTCCACAGGAAGGAAAAAATATATAACGGTGTGATGCCTGCTGGTGAAAGGAATCAATTCTGGAGAGACTTTGCTGTGACAGAAAGGGAAATCACAGTGGTGTTTCAAAGTCATTTGAGATGTGGGAACGAGGCGTACATCAACATTTGCCACTTTGCACAGCCACAGGCGAGGGGTAAAGAGGATACCTCCTTCTCTAGCATAATGACACTACTCAACTAATACAGGTGCGACGCAGAGATGCAACGGAGATAGATGGAACGACCGATGATCATTTTTAAAGTGCTTCCATTAAAAGCTAATTAGCTGTTATCATTGCTTCCTGCTGGGTTTGAGGACAAACTGCCAAATGTAGTGCAAGCTCTTAGGCCAGTATGTCCAGATACATCAGAGACTGTTCAGCAGGGCGCCCAGCAGTCAATCCAAGGACGCAACCATCCGAGGTTATTAAGAGGCGCTCTGCAAGCTGAAGGGTGGAAGGCAGAGTACCTGTCAGGGCGTACAGCTGGACAAATCAGGCCTGGCAGACAGAGTTCCATCTTTTTAATGGTACACAAAAAAGGCGAGGGGAGGAGAGATTAAAGAACACACAGGTTAAGGTCTGAGGACCTGGATCGATATGAGCTGGCCAGAGTTGTTGCTTGGAGCAGCCCGACACAATGACTGAAATGAAGAGTGACAACCAAGTGTCCTGGCTCTCTGCGCGTCACGGTTTTCTCCAAGAAAGGTGACAGGGCCTCTGGCGGCCCAACCTCTAAACCAGTGAGCCACTCGTGCCTAAAAGGTTTAGACCACACCAGATTCTGTGAAATGACAGGAAAATTGATTTTTTTTTTTTTTTTTTTGGAATGATGTGGGGATTTATATGAAAAAGCGAGTCATAAAATCAGATTTTTAAATCAACTTTTAGTATTTTGTTCAAATTTAAAATACAAGTGTTGATAATTAATGTGATTAAGCTTCCCTGCTGAATCTAAGAAGTGAAGGCACTGTTGTCTTTCAGTGGTAAAGACCTGCTTTGTTTTTAAAGGTTTTTCGCTGGGATTTTCTGCATTAAGTGCAAAGAAATTTGTTACTTTGCACATTCTCCTAGTGCAGGCATAGGAGACTCTCCAGATACTAAAGTCCAAAAACATGAACGTTAGCTTGATGGGTTCCACTAAATTGAGTGATCTCTCAGTGTTGCACTGTGATTAATTTTCAGCCTCAGATTTTCCTCAAGTATTGCCTTGTATTTACCTCCATCTTCCTATTATGAAAGCGTGATCAAATCATTCCAGCTATAGCTAATTTGTCTGTATGTCTTTTGTATTGATTTTAAAATACTTTTACTTCTAAGGTCTTGAATAGTTTGGCAGCCATTTGTTTAACTAAATTGCTTGAGCAGTTTATCCCCAAAAGACTAAGATGATCTGTCCTGATGCTTTTCGTGCAGCCTAGGTTCAAATGAAAGAACAGAGGAAATTTGGCTTTTGCAGTGATGGTCACTAGACTCTGAAACAGCTTCTTGTCCGATGAACGCACTGCAGAGCCTGGATGTCAAATTCCTCCTGAAAAAGATAAATTTGTTACTTTGGCTTTTTAAGTTCAGTTTAAGTTCTATTGGGAATTTTTTTTTTCTTATGTAGGGTCATCTGCTTGTTAAGTTGTCTATATTTTTCATTTAAATTTCTCTATTTCATATTTGATTGTATTTCACCCTTTTATATATATAATGCTTTTTTAATCTTGTGAAGCAGCTTGTTGGTTGAGACAATTAGGGGTTTTTTTCTTTTAAATTAAGCTTCGACCAGAGGAGATGTTTATAGCTAACCTTGCATTAAACTCCACATCTTTATCCCTGGTCTGTCCGCTGTGTTCCTTGTTCTTTGTGATGTTATTTGTTCACTGGTGTTTTCTAACATACCTCTAAGGCCTTCACAGAAGGCGTTGTAGTTTCCTAACATTATCATCTGAAGTTAATTTTTTTTATTTATAAGAAAGCTGTAGTTTTCCATAACCCAAAGGCACAAAGTGAAGATGTTTTATTGAACTCCTACTTTCCTAAAATTAAGTATGCATGCATTCTGTTTTATCTTCCCAAAGTCAATCAAAATATGCTGACAAAAAAAAAAAAAACTCCCACCTTTCCAGCCCTTCTCAAGTCAAAGCCAGTGAAAAAAGAAATAACTGGTTGACATAATGAACTTGCTGATGTTTCAGAACAGAAAACTTTCTTGTTGGAGTATTGCTTTATGAGTTAAATTAAGCTTTGTAGAAATCCAAGACAGCTGCTGTGCTTTGCGTGAGAAAATGTTTCATCCAATTTCTATAAAGATGCTTAAACTCATGCTGATTAGAGGATTGAGTGACTGCATGACACACTGGAAGACAAAGCTTTTCAGCATTTAAGACTCCTTTCATAACACCTGTTTCCTGCACCAAAAAGCAGCTGCTGTTCACAGATACAATCTGAGAAACCAACTGTACACTAAATGCTCAGTCAAGCAAATAAAAAGCTGGAAGCTAAACTTTACCAGCTCATAAGCTTTGAGGTTTGCGGATGATGTAATTTCTTGCATGACAAATGAAACACGCAGATGGTTTTTACCCTTTATTAGCAGATGTCACAGGTTTTATGTCTTGTATGTCATGGTCTTGTCTCTAACTGTTTTTTAATCTTCCCCCTCAAATACCAACTCAATTATAAAACAACAACAACAACAACAACAACAACAAAAACAGAACAACAAAACTTAAAATAAACAAATTAGTTGTATGAGATGCTTAAACTCATCTTTAGATTTAAATGAAATTGCCCTTTCTCCTTTTTTGTTCCTATGAACATCATTACCTGTCAGAAGAAATGTCCCAATTCAACCTAAAATATTATAGAGGTAGCTATAAATGAATTATGGAGAACGAGGTCTCAACGTTCCTGACTAAACTTAGCTCACAATCTGTGTTATTGCTGTTCTGTGTGTACCAGGTGCATCCGTAGGAGTTGCCAAGCCAAACAGCACTACTTCCATGTCCAGTTTTTTGAAAATTCACATTTATGTTCATAGGGGCCTCCTGTGCTGAGCTATTGAATGTGGGGTTTCTATAAATGCTTTTATCACAATACTGACTTTAATAAGACTAATTGCCTGTTTTAGCTTCTTTGTGCGTCAGTGTAATTTTACCTCATATATTTGTGGGTGTGGAGAAGAGAAATTCAGACAGTAGTCATTAAATTTTACAATGTGTGAGGAAAACCACTCCCCTACTAAGAAAAAATAAAACAATAGAATTATGAGAATAAAGTTAAAAGAAAAATGTGAGAATGAAGACGAAATAACAAGTAAGATGAGAACAAAGTGATACTATTATGACTTAATTGTTGTAGAAGTTTATTCTGGTAATATTTTGACTTTATACTTGTAATTTAATTACTTTATTCTTCCAATTTTATTTTGAACATTTTCTTAGCCCTTATGTGCTGTCGTAAAGATGAAGAACATTTAGTCACACAAAATTAAGTGGGACCTGAATGGAAATATGTTATGACTCAAGTTGACAAGAAGTCAAACAAAATAAAGGTAAATGTGCTAGTTTTAGCTCATAAAGTGTCAGTTTGAGCTAAATGTAAGTTCAATGAATACTGTAGTTGTCGGCGTGATGTCATTTATATCTTGTTTAAATAATAAAGCTTGTGCATTTTAAGTGCACGTTCTTACAACACTGTGACTGATATACAAAAAAATTATCAACACTGTGTTTAGGCAGCATTTTAAGTGCCTAAACAGTAGAAACTCTGGTGTCAGGACAAATTAAATGTTTGAACTTAAAAAAATATTTATTATTGAAGTGGGACACAATCACAACACTTGAATAGACCATATAGCAATGATGTAACACAGTGTATTATTTTGTTGGCTAGTAATTTTTGATTAGGCTGAAAGGATTGGTTTGAAAGCACTTCCTCTCGACTGCATATAAATTGTTATTAAAATGTAGATTAAAGTTACACAACTAACTCCTTACAATGCAAAAAAGAGCAGGTAAACAACACAATAGATGGAGTGTGAATGTTGCGGCAAAAGCAGAAACATATATTGCCAGATGACCAAAGGTGTGCAGCGAGCGACATTGTGACCCAGGCAAGGTTCCATTGTAATGCATTTTTTTTTTTTTGTGGTAGAGATCAAGTCAAACAACTCAATTCCAAGTAAAGTCACAACTTATTGATGTCTAAGTTCAAAGTACAAGTCAAAAGTCTTTTGTGTTTTTTTTTTTTTTAATTTAAGTCAAGTGTGACTCGATCACTACATAATTCAAAGTCACATCACTCAAGTTCACATATGTACCTCTTCTTGGGAGACATGAGATACCTGAGCTCTGGTATCTCCAGTTCAGTAGTTTCCTAAACTAAATTCCCATCTTAAAAAAGACAAACTGACAGCTGCTGAAAATCTTGGGTGCATTAAAACAACCTGCAAGTTAATTTAGCTAGCTACATCACACCTTAAAGATGAGTCTCGTCAATATGCTCAGCAGAGTGGTGCAAATAAATCAGAGATGACACACAGCTGAGAGAGTAAAAGGGCCCTGTTCTACCTCCAGTCCACCATAACAGCCATTTAAATCCCTTCCTTCCTCCCTCTGTGCCTCTATTCCCAAAATGTAATTACAAGCCTGGTGAGGGAAGCTGCTTGGGCCTGGGTGGCCTGCGCAACACAGCACCAGCTCTTAGAGGGATCAAAACACGGGAGCTTTTTTCTTCCAACACACCTTACTGCTCCTTAGACTGTTGCTCCTTCACTAACCCCATGCGGTTGGCGCTGATGGGCTTTACAGTACGATTTAGCTGCAGGTGGATGGAGCTGCTTTGCCTGATAAAGACAAGCAGGAGGATTTTAGCAGTGGCCTGTAAAAAACATTTAAAAACACATTATGGACACATGAACACACATCCTCAAATAACATGAGCGAACACAGTACGTCCCTCTGAAACACATATTTAAGACAATGCTAAGTTCTCTCTGTGCAACAAGATGGAAAAAAATCCCAGGAACATTCCTCTCGTCCCCGTGTGACACATCTGTCTCCATGAGTTCCTTCATCTGCTGAGGCAGAGGGGCCAAATCCCAAATAACCCAATTAGATTCCCTAAATCAAAAATTTCCCAAGACAACACAACAGAGATCTACTAATGCAGCAGATTTCAAGGTATTACAGGCCTTTACAAAACAAACAGACTGCAAAGAAGTTGATCGCAAGGACATGCTGGCCTATGGTGCTGATGTGGGAGGAAGAAATGATCTGGAAATAATTGTTCCCTTTGAAGGCCTGTTGTCAGGGAGAAATCCAAGGCCACCTGCCAGTGATGCCTCCAGCTGTGCGCACATGCCTCAAGACTCTGATTGACAGAGAAGGTAAATAGTTGCTAGCAGGGGCCCTGATTGTATCTCTCGCCTCTGGCAGAATAGTGGTGAAAGTGGACGAGTGATTGGCTTTTGTTACGGCCTTTCAGCCACAAATTAAGTTGGCATCTCAATCGTGTCACCAGAGCCATGCGTTTGCTATGAGCCGATTTCTCCATCTTCAACCCATCCTCCATACAAACAAAACAACAAAAAAGAAGTAAGAACACCTCTTCCTTTGCTACATAACCAGCAGCAGGGTGGGGGGTAACAAGGGAAAACCAATCTTAATGAAGAAAGATAGGTTGGAGGAATTTTTAAGGGGAAGGAGAGTTCAGTGGAATGAAGAGAGAGAGCTGGAAAGAGACGCATAGTGGGGAGAGAAAAATGTTTACCAAAAAGTCTGCAGGGACCGAGTTGGAATTTTAAGGCCTGATTTTGCTGGAATGCTTGTTGTGTTCAGGTCACGCAATGTAACAAAGGAGAATATGCCAGCGTAGGAGGAATACTTGGCCTCGCTGAAGTTTCCCCTCTGGTGACAAGCTGAAACTAAAAGACGCTTACAACAAATGGAGGTAGTAGGGGTGGGGAGGGGCCAATACCCAATACCCAACTGACTCAGAACAGTAACATAAGCACCAATGTAATTATATTTAACTTGACTAACTCAAAGAATGCCTTTAAAACACTAGGGTGGCTTCAAACAAAGAGGTTTATTTAGTCTATTTATTTGGTTACATCAAACTGCAGAGAAGAAGCAACAATGGATCCATTCTTTTTTGGCATGTCAGGCATACCATCTTGAGAAACTGGTTGCCTGCTGGTTGCAAAGCAGCTCCGTCCACCTGCAGCTAGGAAAGTCTTGCTGCACAAGAAGGATATCTTAATATGGAATCATAACTGCTTTATTGACTTTATGAAGTCAAGACTGTGTCTGGCATTAAATTAGAGAAGTCACATCGTTGGAATAGAAGTCTGTGCTTGTGGAACCATCAACTATTTGTACTCTCTGTGTATGTGTGCGTGTGCATTGATATAGAGGTAAGTAGCAATCCCCATCCCATACCTGCCACAGGCCAAGCACAGAGCCTGTCCACATCTAGGTAGCAAAACAGCCCAGCATAGAGTAGAAAAGTCCCCAACCCACCAGGCAGGCATCAGTTCACACCTGGAACTGGTCCCTGCTAAGGTAAGGAGGACACAGCACCTTCCCACCGAGCGAGCTAGCCCCAAAGAGCTAGGTCAAAAGCTGCCAACTCGGAACCAATCACACGCACAGATGGTTCAAGCCCCTACAAAACTAGCACCAAACCAAGGGCAGTTACCTTCCTGCCCCCCACCCCACACTGGGTCCCCACATTATTTACCCAGCACAGACACACAGACAGAAACAAAGAAGGACAATGCCTTTACCTGGGCCCAGTTCCTCACCCTCATCCATGGTGTACACACATATGTCTTTATAGTCTGTTTTGCTATGAATGCAACTGTGTAAATCTCTACAGTGCATTAAAATTAGGGCTGTAGTTGTGTTGATGAAGCCCCACTGCTTTCTGACACCAAGGAGTACCACAAACCCGATATTCATATGTGGCTCTCGTTTGTTAAAATGACAAAGTTGTGAAGTGGGGAGTAAGGGCGTCATTACATTTATGTTAGCTTAAATTTTACTTAATTAATTCTTAAATTAAGCCCAAAGCAGTCATATGCAATAAATCTTTGAAAATTATTAAAACATTCATTTATTCAACTATTTCAATTCACTAAGTAAAATACACAGACGTTCATTTTCAAGACCTTATTTTGGTTAATTATGATGATTTTCTGTTTACATTTAATGAGAACACAAAATGTAATTTCTCAGAAGATTGGGATGTTTTACAAGAACATGAGATGAGAGATCACCAGATAATTTCACTGGCTTTTATGTGTTTTATGTGTTCTGACCATACATAAGGGGAAAACATCGACAGATCAATAAATCAAGAGATTTACACTTGGCTCAGCTGTTCCTTCACCAAAAGCAGCTCCTGTACTGCGGTAGATGAGATTCCAATCCCTCTATTTATCTCCTGCACTAAAAATGGTAAATGGATTGTACTTATATACTGCTTTATCTAGTCCAGAGGACCTTTGAATTAAGTGAATTCTGCTGTTTAAAAGCTTTTATAATTCACGGGTCAGTGGCCTTGTACCCTAGTGGTGTACAGCCCAAAACATAAACAAAAACAAAGTATAATTTTTCTAATGATGGGGTCAATTTAGGAAAAGTCATAAAAAAAGGGTTAAGATACCAACATAACTGTGTTATTTTCCCAAATAACACAGTTATGTGTTATTTTGGTCCCCAAACCAGATGCCCTACTTTCCACAACTCGCCTTGTGCCGAAGATGTAAACACAACTTTCACTATGGCTGTCTGAGTAAAACCCATCTCTGGCACCCCATTCTCCTGCTGTACCCCATCACCCCCAGAAATTGCCTCGGGGGACACAGCCATAAGCTTTCTCCAAATCCCCAGAGCACATATGGACTGAACAACAACACATTCTTGACTCCCTCAGCAGTTCCATGGGGGTAAAAATCTGGACTGCTGTTCCAAGACCAAAACAAAAGCAAAACTGCTCATCTTGGATTTGGGGTTCATCACAGAGACTTTCCCAGTATTTTGTAGTAAACTTCCCCAGAGAAGGTGAGAATTGCTTTCCCTCAGTAGATGGAACAGTCTTTCCAGTTCCCTTTCATAAAGATGGCTACTTCAGAGCTTTTGGAATCTGTCATTAATTTATTCAGTATTAGGCTGGAACAAATTATATTTAGTTTAAGTTTGTCTGTTGAACATCTTGTACATTCTGGAAACTAAACACAAGCAACCTGGTTTAATGACCCACTGACCCAAACATAAAATGTTAATTGTGTACTGTTCATTTTGTCTGACAAAGCAGAAGGTCTGTATATGTGGCTTGCAATAAAGACGCAGATTGCACTCATGAGACATGTCCTTGCAAAACTTATCATCTCCGGGAGATTCTCGCTCAGCCCTAATAACAAGCATGGAGTAATTTTTCTCCTGTGCATCTGTTCTGGGCTGCAGGCAGAGATGTGCAAACACCCAAACTGAACACACATACAGAGACAACAATAAAAAGGTCCCTTTTGTCTGCTCAACACTGATGAAAAGCTACCCACTGCGTACTTCAATCACATCCGAAAATGAGTTAAAGACATGCTGCAACCTCGACAGTGTCATTAAGCCTGTCAGTCAGTTCCACAGAGAGTGGGGAAGGGGGAAAACGCCAGCGGCCATATTTGGTGTGGTGGGCAGCCCTGAACGAGACCCAGAGGAACCAAGATTGGATTGGTCTGACAACGGCATAATGAAGCTATATGATTATGGATTCTGCTTTGCATACCCATAAAACCCCCCAAATGCCAAACATCCAGACAGAGAAATCATGCATGTTTGAATGGCATACAGTGAATAATAAGCATTATCATGTGAGAAACGATAGTTGAAATCCCATCATATATGTTCCCACGCATTAACAAGCTGGCTGTGCACACACAACTGCACATCCTTGGTCAGACAGACACACAACACATCGAGCAAGATAAGCCTCTGCGCGCAGTTGGAGGCTGCTGCGTGATTGGCCTCTGTGGAGCTACTGCTTCTCTCATCATTAACTCTTCAGAGGATCACACTGCTCTAATCAGGCTAAGCCTCTCTGAATGGCGATGAAGTCAAAAATGTGCCTATGCACTTATTCACAGATGTCCTGCTTATTACGTCTGCAGCACACTCACGCTTGTGCGTGATGGCCTCTTCATCTCCACAATCATAGCGACATGAGCAGCTGTGTGCAGCCTGTAAAAGCAGGTCTGATAGCAATCACAATACGAACCAATTATGGCCAATTTGCAAGAAATTAAAAAATGTAAGAGTCACTTCTGCAGTTAATTGTGGAAACAATATGTTCTGTTTTTGTTTTTTTGTTTTTTTGCTACAACCCAGAGTTGAGATTTTCAGTTTAATTAACTGAGTAAGAGATCTGAAACGTGTCACGTTTCAACAAAATGTTTCTTTATCCGAGCCACCTCAGACTGATACCATGCACAGTTTTCTTCTGTTTTTAACAGGTGGACATCACTTTTCTAAGCCAGGATAAGTCACATTTTTATCACTTGAGATGGTTGGCTTCTTTTTCCTTGATAAGATTTATTTAGTTAAATATAATTTCATATAAAAAAAATATTATTTTTCCCATAATTGGAACCCCAAAATGTATCTATAAAATTACTTTCCTTCCGATGCTGTCGATGTTGTGCCTGTTGTTTTTGCACCTCTTTCTGTCAAGGTTTTCTTTTATTCAACTTGTCATTAATGCCAGTTTCTTCAGCAGTGGCTTTTTATGGCCTATTTGCCTTGTACAAGGACAAATGTAATGTCAGCAATTTTGCGTACTCAACCAGACTGACCATTTAAGGCAGTGGTCTCAAACTCCAGTCCTCAATGCCCTGAAACTCTTAGACAATTCTCTGCTTCAGCACCTGGCTCCATTATTGGTTCATTAGCAGAGCTCTGTAGAGCTAAGCTGCATGCTAGAAAGACAGTTTTGCCACTTAACTCAGGTGTGTAGGACAAGGCACACATCTAAAAGTCGTTGAAGAAAGGCAGTTTGAGATTTTGAGAAATTAAAATGTTGGTTACACATTTGTCGTTGAGGATTACAGAAATGCATGCTCAAATATACCACAATACAGTAAATCCACAAGTTTCCCTTTTTCAACTGAATAGCTGAAACAAAAAAAAACATTTTGATAAGTTGTGTCTGACAAAGAAGTCATCTATATGTATTCATTGCTAAAAGTCAGAAAATAGCTTCAAGAAAATAACTACTCACTTAAATCCATGCTTATGAACAATTAGAGCAATAAAAAAATCTGAAAGAAGTGGGAATGTAGCACGAAAGGCTGGATGACAGAGGGGCTGGCCTGTGGGATATTTTCACCAATCACTAGATGACAGCGGGGTAAACTCCAGACAGATAACCAGATCATCACAGGGCAACATAGAGGCACAAAGGACAACTACAAATGCAAACACACACACATTAGTGGTAAATTTAAAAAGACCAACTAATTTACCATGCATGTCTTTGAACTTTGGGAAAAAACCCACCTATGCATGGGGCTAAGATTTTAAACAACGACCTTCTTGTTGCAAGGCAGCAGAAACTGTCCCAGTTGTCCTAGTCGTCAAAATTTACCATATTTTTTATAACTGTTAAGATTATTCCCCAGGGTAACACACGGCAATGTATCAGCTAGTAAAACTGATATACAATTGCTAAATGGCAATCTTTCCCTTTATGGGACTTGTGTATATTTGTGTGCATGGTACCTCAAGAGAAATACCTGAGTCTTGCCACAAGCCCAAAGCCACTGGGTACAAATAAATCTGCTGCCAGTGTCTAAAACAGCAGCTAAAGTCCAAAATGAGAAGAGCTACAATGAAATGTATGAGTGCACTGTTTAGCTTTGGGCCCTATACTAAATATTTTACAACACTGACTTCACTTTATCTCTTTCTATGTTTCAGTCAGCAAATTGAAGTTTTTTGGTGGGGGTTTTCTGAGGCTGAAGTGTAGCCAGTCGGTCTTGACAGTTATTTAGAGAGCATAGTGTGTGCTGGAAGGTCAAGTATAGGCAGAACCCGCAGGCCTCCGTCCCTTCCTAAGATCGAGTGCTTTCATTTCACTCACTTGGGGACTCGTATTTCTCTCCATTTTATTGCTTTCTCCTAGCGCTGTGCACAAAGAAACATTCCACCTCCTTCGCACAGACACAGGGCGTCCATCCAAGAAAGACCGGGGAACGTCTGGATACTGTGCCACAAGGACAAGAATGCTGACACTGCTGTAACGCCGGACAAAAGCTGCAGATGAGGAAGGGGGGCGCTGAGACGAAGTGAGAAAGGGAGAAAATCTCAGTGTATGGGAGCAGCTAGGAGGCCTGAGCTGAGTTAAACCAAGGAGCTGTAATCTCCATTTTTGGCATGATGTCAGAGAGTCATGCAAAATACCATTTCTTCACTCTGCAAAAATGTAGACACCAAACTAAAGTGTGCATAAGCTATATGTAATGCAAACACTGAATGCTTGGTGCTATGATGACCTCTCCCTATCATGGGAGACTTTATGTTACCTTGTAATAGAAAAAAAAAACTTTTTCTAAAACACTCGCCGTACCATCTGAATTTCTGCTTATCTGTAAGGACAAGCTCTCCTGCACCTCACAGATGGTTGACTACTGACGGCTCATTTGATCCCTGTCTTTGACTTTGCTTTTTTATCTTGAGGAGTAAAGCACGGAAGGGTAGGGACGTCGCTGCTTAATGTAACCTCTTTTAGAACAAGATGAAAGGAAAAACTATATTCCTACAAGACAATGTAAAAACACACACTTCTTTCTTTCCTCCACTGTACGAGGTGTCAGGACACACAAGTAACTTTTCAAATATTAACTTTTACATCTAACAGGAATTATAACCCACTCATCTATTAGATAACGTCTGGCTTACTTTTGCCTGAAGGGCATGTATAATAAATTTTACAACTGTTCCTTTTCAGTTGCGTGTAGTTCAGAGTTAAGAAATAATTGAAAATGAAGGTAAGAAGCCAAAGGTGGAACAGAGTAATGATGTTATGTATGGGACACTGAAATGGGAGCATCAGTGCTTCACACAAAGGCCGCCAAATATAAAAGAAATGATAGAAAAAATCTGCTGCCTATTTGATTTTAGCAGATGATGATTTATAAGCCTATTTCTACCAGTGAGGAGGAGGAATTCAAGAGAAATTTTGTCTGACAGGCAAGAGCTTGGCAGGAAATAAACTTGCACCTTATGCTCAGACATTTAGAAGCGATCTGTGGCAAGTTGGGATCGCCTGTAATTCATCACCACAGTAAAGGATTTGTGACACAAACTGAAATTCAAACAAATAAAATGTGTCTTTGATGCTTAAAGAAAAAAGAAGTGACCACCTTCACCCTCAGTTAAGTCTCAATCCTGGTTCCTATGTTGCCTATGAGCTTTGTTAGGAAAACAATCCACCTTCAGTATAAAACAGCATCAACCAAACTCTGCAGTAAAATACTATATATCGTTCATAGATTGTGTTTTTGTTTAATGTTTTTTGTGTGTGTGTCAGGAAAGTGCATCATAGTTTTCTGCTTTAGAAACTGTGTGAAGGCTGTTTGATATTTCTTGCTGTCAAGACTGTTTTTCTTGCTGAAAACAAAGGATAAAATTTAGCTTCAATTTTAAATAATGTAAAGAATCAAGTGACTTTTCATAGATAGAATAATTAGGAGTGGAGTCGAGATATTGAATCCTAACTTTTCTACAAATCCCCAACCCTTTACCTGTTTACGAAACTATTTTGAAATACCAACAGCTTTGGATATCTAGAAGAAGATATATCCCCCTATGCATGAATCAATAATCATTTCCCTCAGGTGTACAAACTAATTCAGGACCCTGATTGTTTCAGTAAGTTCGGTTGGACCACTGCCTGGTGGAGGGGGGATCCCTGGTCCTCATCACTTGCTCAGCCTGACCTCTGACCTCCAGCCCTAATCATCAATTAAGATGCAGTCTTTTCTGCATATTGATGCAAGACAAAGAGAACCACGTTAGAATGCAAACTAAACATGTTAAAAAAAATAAAGCAATACCAGCTTCACAGGATGTTCTATAAATACAAATGTACACGAATCAATCGGTCGATGCAAGCTGGTATGCGAGATGAGGGCAGCTGTACGGGGAGTGGCCTGGAACTGGCAGCCTTTCCCTTGTCACAACAATGTCTTTTTACTAGAGAGCTGCTGACATGATTCATGAGCCAGTGGAGTTGATGTGGTTTTGTTTTGCTGGCCAGATGAAATCCCCTCAGTCCACTTAATATAGGTTTCTGTGTTTTGGCCTGCTTTTCATCTTACTGGTACTAAGGAGCCATTTCACACTGCTGGGTTAGAAGAAGGTCTTATTGTATCTAAAAATCAAGCCTTTCTCCAACCTTTAGACAGTATTACACAGTAGTTATAATTTTGAAAGTACACACGCACATTCACTCAACACAAGCACACATTTAATCTCTTTCTTTTTTCTTTTCCTACCTTCATAACTACGTCCAGTGGACCTTCCCCTCTCCTTCTGCTCCCATTTTTCCCAACTACCTCTCTTTACTTCTCCTTCATTAAAATGGACTTCCTAAAGCCTCCATTCGTCTTGCTGACAGCTCAGCGATCGATCGGGCAAGCGAAAGGGATGCAGTTCCAGCGCTTTAAATGGCTCTGTGGCCAGTCTGATCAAGGGCTGGACTGGACTCAGCTTGGATGGGGGGGGAGGAGGAGCAGGGAGTGACAGATTTAACCAGGAGGTCTGCCCCAAGTGTGGCCCCTGATTTTATTTTTTTATTTTTTTGCTCAGTGGTGACTAACACTTTGTCTGGCCCTCTAGCAGAGATCAGAATTTACATGAAAATTACTCACCATCTCTGTAATACGGATTACGCTGATGAGATCAGATAACAAATTAATCAAGCGGACCTAACAAACACATTATCCTGCCTCTATGGAACACTTGCAAGCTCTCCATGAGAACAACAGGGAAAAAAACAATGTTATCCACAATAATTGGCACTTCTGATAAAGATTTAGTGGGAAAAAAATTTTAATGAATTAGTCCTTTGTTGCTGTAGCGTAACCTCACCATAAAAATGTGAGAAAAATTCCCACAATAAGACATTTTTGCAAAATTACTGGTGACAATATTTTTCAGCTGATCAGACTGTCTCGGACGATGATGGTAAAGATGAAAATCAAAATCACCAAAGATCACCGTAAAAGACTCAGCGAAAAGAGTCATCTCGTGATCTCCATAATACCCACTAAATGCCAAGAAGAAATAAAACTCTTTGTTTGGATGGTGCCACACGCCACTGGAACTTTCAGTGGGATTGGTTTTATTGGGCATATCGGACCTATCTGAGATTTTCAGGAATGAACACTCCGGCTGGGTTTGGAATAATGCAAAGAGATATTTGTTCAAATGCTATCTCACTGTTGAGTACAGTAGAAAATCTGGGGCAGTTTCATTTCCAAAGGCCAAAGAAACATTGTTGGAGTGCACAAAATCAAATTCTTTAGAAAAATAAATAAATACATTTAAAAAAAAGCTGGAACATTTAATTAAAATATCAAAATTTCACAAAACTGAAAATTTGACTGAATATATTTTCTAATATTTTCAGTATGTGCCACAGCAATGAATTAATTTGAATGCTTTTAAACAGAGAAACCAGGATACCGATATCTGTAAAAGGCTGTGTGAAATATTGGTGAATGGAGGCTTCAGTACTTTGGGAGCTTCACATGTAATTCCCTTCAATCAAAGCTTGTGAAGCAACGTTCCACTGGCTGGCTCCATCTCTTATCTCCCACCTATTATCTAGAGAAGATAGGTTGGCACATTCTGACTTCAAACTTCTCTCCATTTGACATCAAATCTTTCTGCCGAGATTAATGATTGAACATTTGATTTTCGAAGTGATTAGAATTTCCCTACGGTGCAATGAAAACCTCAAGGAAGCGCAAACCTTTGATGAACACAATCTTAATATGCCCCGGCCGACATTTCTAATCATATAGAACATCAAAACAGATCAGAAAGGAAGGGGATCTCATGTAGCCAGACCATGTGACTTATTTATCTAATCTAACCCAGGATAGGGCTATTCATTAGGGCAGCAAATATGAAAAAGGCAGAATAGAGGCAATATTCAAGATGATTTATCTCACTTCCTAGGGATTTAGTAAATACAGCCTGCTGCAGCATTTGGTTAAAGGTGCACAGAAAAACTGGCTGGTTACCAGAATCTATTTTCAGCTTTCTCAGGAGTAAATTGTGACTGAATGGTAAACTCGATGCATCACAGTAAGTTTACGAGGGTCTCCTACAAACAGCAGCTCTCTTCAGAGTGGATGGAAGTCGTCCATTTTTAGTGGGACTTAGATGCTGAAAATAACACTTTTAAAAACAAAACCATTTTATGACACATTTAAATGTATCTTTTGTTCATTCAGGGCACAAGTGAAACTTAAAGCAGACAACCACAAGGCTGAATGTTTACCTTCCTAAGTATTGCTCTGTATCTTATTGTATGACAGTAGTGAAGGAAGAGAACTTCCAAAATCTATTTAAAAGGAAACTGATAACAAAGTTTGTCCCAAAGTTTTGATTAATGATTAATATAAAGCATCACTTGAAGCTGCTTCTTCATTGACATCCATCATCAGATATCCAAGAGTCCAATACATTGACTTTTTGGAGTCGATGTATTGATCCAAGAAATAAAAGCAAATGATCATTCAAACATGGTTTGCGTCTGTAAGGATATCTTTACCAAGATGTTTTGGCATGACCGTTTTATCAAAATTAAAGCCAAAATAAAAAGTACTCAAAAGTATAGATAAAGAAAACTAAATTAAATGGGGAGGTAAAATTGAAGATGAGATAACAAAGGAAGTGAAAGTGATGTGGAATAGTGGAGATACAGAACATCGGATGCTGCAGAAAGAGAGAGAGAGAGAGAGAGAGAGAGAAGAGCCAGCAGAAAGCAGTGGTCGATATAACAGCAGCCATTCATCTCTCTGACAGCCTTCCAAGTGCTCTGCTGGGGGAGACACAAAGCTGCGTCACCTTGAATGCAGCTAATGCACAGCAATGCACGCATAACATGCTTATATGCATACACGCACAGTGACAGGGAAAATGTTTGTTTGTCAACCTTGAATTTGGTGTGCATATGCAAAAGACAAGTGAGTGCATCATTAAACTGCAAGCTGCACAAGCTGAAATCTCAGAAGCACTTAGAAAACAGCTCTCGATTGTACAGCCGTTCTAAATTCCTTCTTGTGAGAAAAAATACAAAAAAATACGTCCTCCATATGTGTTTTCACAGGCAAATGTTCCAAGACAAACATGCGCATTAAACGGACATGACACATTCACATGACACTGGAATATGGGATCGCAGATGTGTGCTCAAAAGAAAAACACACTTGCACACACACAAACCCTGTTTCCCAGTTCTGGTCATGGCCCATTGGCTGACGCCTGCCGTCCATCTCTCATGATTCATGGCTTTGCAGGCTGCTGTGGAGCAGTTCTGAACCATTGGGCCGAGGAAAGCCTGCGTGCCATTAAGGCGCAGCGGGCTGGACATGCTGCTGGAGCTGCCGCACTAAAGCAAGCTCTTGCTCTTCAAACTAGCACCAGAAGAGGTGAGGAAGCAGGTACAGATACTATTGGCTTTGTTGGAAAAGTAATAAAAACACCTGAATGCCCTCACAAACTACCTAACCTTATCAAGTGCACTCTAAGCAAGATACGTGCTGCTTTTTGTTTAGTTGGGCATCTATCTCTTCTTGTCCCCCATCTCCACCAGATATTTCAGCTAAATTAGCCCCTCTAATCATTCCAAAAGCCTCCTTTCTAATCACAAAATCAGTGGAGGCGAAAGAAGAGAGACATGGGTGCCAAGTAACACTCAAGCACACCCACCTCTGCCATCCTCAATCAGCGAAACCCCCAGGAGATTCGCCAGAGGCACACGTCCATATACTAATGACTCCTTAATGATCTCCTACTCGGCTGGAGTGCTGACAAACACTGACAAACCCTCGCCCTGACAACTGAACACCCACATTTAGCTCCTGACCTCACCCCTTATTTAGAGGCTCATCTTTCAGCCATTGGCCTTATCACACCAGCTACATCCTCGAAGGATCCATGAAGCTAAGCAAAAAATCCCCCACCTTCTGTCAGTTTTGCACCAGTTCTCAATATTTTGACCTTTAGATGATACTAATTATTTATCTAAACTCAAAAATCTCTTTAGCAACAAAGAAAGATGTGATTAAAGAAAGAGTATCTAAATACTAATTTATCAATGTTGTAGTTTTTAACATCGTTTAAGTATTTAAGTAATTGAATGCCCACTGCACATGGGCATTTTAATAACATTTTAAAACAACACAAAATAATTACAAGGTTTACATTTTAACCCTCTCAGGCTCAAATTACTTGCAAAGACTAGCTAAGTAGCATTTAGTTGTTGCAAATCTGCAACATCTGCCTGGAGAGGTTTAATCTGCCTGTGGCATCTTATATAAGAGATTAGTGAGGTTAGTTTGAGGCTAGTTTGGCTACAGTTACTGAAACAGCAATCTTTTTATGTAAAAGAAAAAAAAAGACCTTTTCTATAATCCCTTCAGCCTACCTGTTTTCCACTGAAAGTCTTTCTCTCCCTCGCTTTCTTGCAGTGCGAATAAGACACAGGCACATATTAACATGTTGTCCCAAAAATACATCGCTATCGATTTCAAAATAATGCGTAAAGTCTACTGAAATCTTTGCAACATAAACAGTGGAAGAAAGACAGTTGAGATGAACAAATGCAAAGCTCCAGAAAGCATTTAAGCTTCTCTTTTCCAAGGGTTTGAGGTCAGTGGGTGTCATTGCTAGAGAATCTTTTTAGAATCACACATGACATAATTACAGTGTGAACGTCTGCCAGCCCACCTTAGTTTCACCTAAAAAACTCACCCTAAATTAGGGGTAACCTCCTCCTACCTAACCCTACCATTATAACAAAAAGAAAGTCACATACAAAAAGGCAGGAGTAAGAGAGGAAAGCCCCAGTTAAACAACCTTGTTTCACAATTACAGTTTTTGTAAAAATAGTTACTGCCAGGTGTTCAAAGTGGGACAAAAACAAAAGCTTTAAAAGTCACACACCTACAAAAAAAAGCCGCCGTGTTTATGTTATCACCGCAGTACATGTGACAGTTGAAAATCTGCAAAAGACATAGCCATGAGTCAGTGAGTCTAACGTGCAACACTAACTTCATGCTCGCCCATGACCTCACTGGCTCGGATTGCCAGAGGAGGATTGTGGATGACAGAGCTCTCTCTGTTTGAGCCTCTCCACCACTCCGCCTGCTTCTCTGTTTGCTTTTCTTTTTTTTATCTTCTTGTCAGCGTTTCATCTTCATAGTGTCCTAGATAGAGTTATAACAATCTATTAGTGTCACAAAGTCCATTGGCCATCCACAGAAAAACGCTCAACACTATGTTTGACGTCTTTGCACAGATGCACACAGAAATCGTCCCAATTACCACGAGACAAATCAAGATCTGACAGAACAAGTGCTGGAGTGCTGCTAGATTTATAAGAAACAACTTATCTGATATCCTGCTCTATTTCTTGCTCTCATCTTTCACAATAAACAGGCAATTTTAGTTAGGACATCCAGCGTTTTTGTAGGTTGACAGTTATGTTACTTGGCATTATTTGTACCATCAATATCTCTCTTGGTGGATCTACAAAAGAAAAGGGTGATGTAAAGCATGCTGTAAGCCAGAGATTCTAAGATATCTCTGAGAAACAGAGGGCCCAGCCCAGATCTTATGTCACTTCTTCTAAGTAAACCTCTTAGTAAATGTTGGTTAATTTTCTACTGGACTACTGAAGTTTCATACATTAACCATCTGATGCAGAATTTGTTCTGAAAAATGGAAACTAGAAACTGAGAGGAAAAAAGAAAGAAAATAAAACAAATGTGAGCTAATTGAAGGACTACAGAGCCATCTTTCACATTTTTTATGTTCATGCATGTAAACAAATGCACAACATTTGTAAAGGTCAGAAAGACATCGAGGTTTAAGTTAAAATTTCTCTTCTGATTACACTTTGATTTAAAAAATTACAGCGGTACAAAAACAAGAAACTGTTGTAAGCAGCTATTTGCTTCTCGATTGTGAACAAATCTAATAAAACACATTCATTCACTAATAGTTGTTCTGGACCTTTTGTATTAAACAAAAGTCCCATTTGGTCCTGATGAGGACCATCCTCCACATCTTTATATTTAAACCTCTGATCATGTGGCGACTTGACCTCAGAGACTTATCTGGCTTTCATTTAATGATGTCACCACATGCCCAGATGTTAGCAATTGAGTTGATAAGTGCAATACAATTCTAA